>NC_137225.1:26293328-26373328 GCF_949987685.1 Ammodytes marinus
CACACACACACACACACACACACACACACACACACACACAGATACACAAAGTGAGGTCACAGTCTGAAGGTTTACACATTTATAGTGCATTTCCTTTTTTTGATTTGTAACATATTTTCCCCTAAATTGAATTACTCAGACAGTCGTGCTAGTTGTAGTGTACATTGTAAGAAATGTATGGTTATTATGAATGTGCTCAATTGTTTCCCTTGTTTTCTGTAGACCACACACAGATACATTCCTCCAAACGTAAATAAATCTGCCATTACAAACCAAGAAAGCAGTATTCCAGTGTTTTAATTGACACTCCGTGGTTACAGCTATAATCCGATAAACCTAAACCTCATCTTCACTACCATTGTGTCCTTGAGCAAGGCACTGTGCTATGGCTGACCCCGTGCTCTGACCCCCTCCCCAGTGTGCTAACTGGAGAGGGGGTCTGCTCAAAGACAAGAAAAACAAAAAACCCCACCTTAACTTAACAGTGAATGGACCGACTTACATATTATAGTACACAGTGCTTTGCTAGTCAGAAGACCACTCAAATTGCTGTATACCGAGGTCCACTCACACATTCATACACACATTCACACACACATTCACTCACACATTCACTCACACATTCACTCACACATCAGGTAGACATCAGTTATAACTCCTAGAAGGGGGCAGGAGTGATTGCTAAGGGGGCCTGTCTGTTCACACGTAAACACACAGAGACTGATACACACACATTAAACAGACACACACAAACTGACACACACACACACACGCAGAAACACACAGTGACACACACACATGAAGAAACACAGAGACGCGCACACACACACACACAGAGTGACACACACACACACACGCAGACACACACAGTGACACACACACATGCAGAAACACAGAGACGCACGCACACACACACACACACAGTGACACACACACACACACACACACACACACACACACACACACACACACACACACACACACACACACACACACACACACACACACACACAAAGTGAGGTCACAGTCTGAAGGTTTACACATTTTTATTCGTAGTATTTTGGAATCATACAACATAAATAAAAGCTTTTCATTACATAATGTTCTCACAGCACCAGAGCCATACGTCGACTGGGTTCAGTCAAAACAACCACCAAACACAACCAGAGCAGTGAATAGCCAGGGTTACACCAACCAGTGCAGTGTATAGCCAGGGTCATCTTTTTGTGTGAAAGCTTATTGTGTTTTGTATGGTGTAGAGGTGTATGGTGTATGGTTAGAGCTAGCTGTTCCTTGTGTGTGTGTTTTTGTCGTTAAAAAAAAAAACGGGTCTCCTTTTTTTTGACCCCAATAAAAAAATGAAACAAAAAAAAATTATGATTATGGAAAGTTTAGTTGATGTAGGTTTACGTGCTTTACAAGTTAAGATTTTTGTTTCAGAGGATTACAAGAACACTGATGAGATAATTTATTTCTAGTTACTTTTCAGATTAATATTTTCAATAAAAACACAACAGAGTATTTCTGATCCTTGTCCTTGAGTAAATTATGTGAATATTTCCTCCACTATTATTGATTCCACAGGATAGACTAATCTCCACATTAAAGTTGGTTCTGGTTCTTATCAAATCCTCTGATTATTCGAGTCAGAAAATAAATCTTAATTTAAACCATATTTACTTTCAGCACATTCACAATGGTCAAATGTAAAGATAGAATAGTAGTCTGGACGTGTTGTTGAACTGATGCCCTCTGCGCATGCGCACCGTGCCGCAACACCGGCGGCTCCGCGCTGTTTGTTTTGAAGCTTCTAGAAGGTTCAATGGATGAGACGGAGCGAAGACATGGAGATTTACTACTGGAAGCAAGTTGAGTTAGCAGGTAAGTCTCTCTCTCTGTCTGTATGTCTGTCTGTCTGTCTGTCTGTCTGTCTGTCTGTCTGTCTGTCTCTCTCTCTCTCTCAAATTGGGATAAACTCGGGAAGCTTATTGACGGCCGCGAGACGTAAAATAGCCGTTAGTGCGCTAGCTTAGTGTCCCGTTAGCTAGCGTTCAAACTGCTGAATTTAACTGTTAGCGCCAAGATTAGCTCGTTGTTAACATCTGAAATAATTATCACTAGGGGTTAGGAGTGAACTTAGATCAGGTGAGTAAAAGTCTCTCTCTTTCTCTCTCTCTCTCTCTCTCTCTCTCTGTCTCTCTCTGTCTCTCTCTCTCTCTCTCTCTCTCTCTCTCTCTCTCTCTCTCTCTCTCAAAGTGGGAAAAACTCAGGATGTTTTATGACGAGTGCGCAAGGTAACAGCTGAAATAGCCTCCAGTTAGCTAGCGCACTAATGGTCTGAAACAACCGTCAAAGTGCGTTCGTAGGGTCCCGTTAGCTCGCACGCTTACGGCTGAAATAACTGTTCTCAGCGCGCTAGCTTACCCTTCCTATTGCTAACATCTTTTCTCTGAACTTGACTGTTTTTGTAGCGGCAGATGAATCTTAAGCCATGAAGAGAGACAATAGCTGTTTATGTCAAACTGCATTACAGCTGTGAGATACAAGAAACATAATAGAAATATCTCCTGCATTAGCGACTGTTAGTTACTTACTCTCACTCATTTAACAAGGTTTAGTTAGCTGCCAATGAAATACTATTACTAAGACACCATCAGCTTTACTAGCTATCAGCCAACAACTTTTAATAAGATAGCAAGGTCCAGTTAGTAAGCTATGTTAGCTGACAACTAACTGATAAAATTACTAGGTTAAGTGTATTGTAGTGTAATGCATTCACACCTTTCTCTGAAATTGAAGAGATTATGGCTCACAAGACTGAACTCAGAAAAGATTAAAAAAGTATTCTATTGTAATAACTTCAGACTTTTTGCCCCTTTTTTCTGAATTGAAGAAATAAACATCTCAGAAAATATTTTCCTTGTTAACTCAGAAAAGGTTAAATATGTGTTTCTTCAGCTGGACCAGCTGATCACAATTTTAATATCTTTTAAAATAACTGTAAACTAAATGTAGATTTCTGACATTGATTAATTAACATTAATACTCTAAAATATCTAGTTTTCAGTTTATGGAAGTGTAATGCATTCACTTCAGATAAAATGTCTGTCTCTTTTTCTTCCTGAATTAAATAGATAAACATTTCAGAGAATATTTGTCTTGTTAACTCAGAGAAACCGGTTAAAAAATATTCTTCCATCAGCTGTGTGTATTTTCCAGTCAATCAGGACTTGTCAAATTCTCAAACTGTTGAGCTGACTCTTCTTCCCTCTTTGACTGTAAAATAATAATATCACTGGATTAAATCAGCTGGTTTTTTCTCCTTCTACATGTGTTGATTTAAAAAATGGACTCCGAACTGACTTGAACAATCTCCCAGTTTTATTGTTATGTCTGTTAAACATTTACCTGCCTCACTTTGTCAGAGTCACCTGTCTCCGTTTACGGGAAATCACTTCTGAATCCGCTGCTTAGGGAGCAAACGAGAGAGACTTCTGTCTTGGAAAATTTAAAATGTTTTATTTTGTAACTTGGACTGTGGAGTCTCATTCAGGCCGTTGAGGTTGTAAAGTAACACTGATGACGTTGGGTAAGTTTAAAATATGTTTTAATTTTAATTCACATGGTTTGATTTAGTCTCTGTGTGGACTGTAGGCGTGCAGTTATCTGTCATTCTTCATCTGTTAACACAGTGCACAGACTAATAGAAATTACAGTTTTTTTAAGGTTTGTAGCTAACTTGTCAGTGCTTAAACAGCCAGAAAAGTGGAGAAGCTATTTAATTAAATCGCCCGCCGACATTTTTAGCTTTCTATCTTTCTAATTTTTAACTCGACGTCATTGTAAATGAGGGTCACCCCTCAATTGGTCTCTCGAGGATAAATAAAAGTTAAATGAAAATGAAAATGAAGTTATTCTAGAAAGGAATGAGCTTAAAAAGTTTTTCTGTTTGAAGCTTTAACGTTTGAGCGTTATGCGTATCCACTTAAGTAGATATTAATTCAGAGTGGGAGGGTCAAGCGCTGTCAACCGTCGTCGAATTAGAAGAAAGCTAAATAAGGAGGCTGCTTTTATCAGTAGCTACAAAGATGGTGGTTTATTTGGATGTTTGCCAGCTGGGAAAAAGTTACTTGATGAAATCGCGTCTCAACATTTAAAATGTGTGTGAGATCATATTAGCAAGTTATCTTTGTTTCTGGAGCATTTACTACAGATTTACGGAATAAATTGTCTTGGGACTGACATGTGCATGAAGAGTGGACGGACATTTAATCAGTGTTTTAAATGTTTTATGTTTTTGTGATTAATGGTTTTGTCTGTTTTACTGTCTGTCTGAAAATACCATCACACCACCTGTCTGAAGTCTGACTGTCACAATTTGTCATTATGGTGAGTAGAAAATAGAAAATACACATGATATTTTATAATCTAAAATATATATATCTATAATTATTATTATTGATTTTACTGTGTATGTGTGTCCCCAGTGTTACTGTTTTACCTCTCAGACCTGAGAAGATGAGTGACTCGGAGGAAGAGGACGGATCGGAGTCTGCGGTCTTCAGCCTCCAAGATGTCTGTAATGAACCCGGACCCTCAGGCTCAAAGTAAGATAATGATTATTCAGTTTAATGTTATCTGATAATCTACAGTACAGCAGTTTATTTTATGGTTACAATTACTGGTTCAAGGTTCAGCTTTATTGCCATCGTACAATTTACGATTTCACAATGACTTGCAGTGTATAGGTACAATGAAATGCACAGTGCAGTATGAAAGAAGTTTAGATTTCTGACATTAACAAACACGTCGGGTATGGTATGTTTGTTTTTGGCACAGATGAGCTAAACAATTATTGGTGATAGGTGGTAATGGAAGACTTTCTCTAAAGTGGCAGGTCTGGAGTACACTAATAAATCCAATAATTTGAGAGCAGTGAAAAGACACAGAGAGTAGAGATTACAATGTTTTTTTTTAGATTTCTTTTAGGGTTTGAATTATAAAGTCATTATTTTGTCTGCTACTACGGAATAGTGCAGTAAAACGTTATCAGTAAGTACAGCCTCGACCAAAGCTTATATTACCAAAGGCCTGTTTTATGACTTTGATTGAACATTTATGTTGTGTTCCGCCGTTTGATATTAAAGCACATGTGTCAGAGAGTAGACATTACAGTGTTTTTTGAGATTTCTTTATAAAGTCAATATTTTGTCTGTTTGCAGGGTTCAGTACTATGCAGGATCAGAGTCTGGAGTCTCCAGCTGTCAGTCTATGAGGAGTGACAGGTCCAGAATGTCTGCTCCAAACTTCAGTAATGAACCTGGACCCTCAGACACACAGTAAGTGAACTGTTACCAACTGATTTAAATATGAATCACTTTCAGTTTAGTTTTTTTGTTTCAATTGTTGAATCGCACACACCACTGAAAACTGCAGACGTTTGTGTCCTCCCGTGCACTGAACACAGCAGACAAAGTTTCTCCTCCTGTTGCTTCTGACAGCAACTGCCGCACGTGACACAGACGTGGCCGTAGCAGTTCAAAACATTTGAAAACGTTTGACCACGCGCAGCTACTGATCCTGGGTCAGCCACAACGTTAGAGTGGCTGTAGTGCAGAGCCGGTGCATGTACAGGGCAGGTCATTCTGCACCTGCCTTAATTGTGTTAAAAAAATTAAAGCATTAATTCCAGAAATTAATCACCCTGCGGTAACGAGTTAAGTTTGACAGCCCTAGTGTTAACTTATGGAGATGCTGACCAAGGAAGTCGTTTTAGGGAGATGGGGCAGTCTTCACTGTAGCATAAGTCAGCATTGCAGTTTTGCAGAGGGGGCCAGCCGGGAAACTGTTTTTTTTTTGTCATTTATATAAATGCTTACCTAAGCTAAATTTAGGATTTTTTTACTGCGGATATGCGAACTGATACTCAGCACTGCATCGGCACACAGATGTTTATTTTTGCACTTTTTCAAGCGTAATTATTTTGTATATTAAAATGTATACTAAAATCATCTTCACAAAAAGAAATTGTCCTCTTAGTATTAGTAGGGGATTTTTCGGTTGGATTTTGTGAAATTAATCAAATTAATTTCATGTCAAATTCAGCCACAAATCCTGCCTTCTGATTGGAATTCCGCTAGTAGTATGAAATTACATGAAATTAATAAACACATCTTTGTGTTTGCAGGGTTCAGTATCAGGGATCAGAGTCTGGAGTCTCTAGCTGTCAGTCTATGAGGAGTGACAGGTCCAGAATGTCTGCTCCAAACTTCAGTAATGAACCTGGACCTTCAGACACAAAGTAAGTGAACTGTTACCAACTGATTTATATGAATCACTTTCAGTTTAGTTTTTTTCGTATATTCAAATTTATACTAAAATCATCTTCACAAATAGACATATTCCTATTTGTATCTATGACAGCTGTTAATCACCTGATGATACAAGAATATGTTTGTTTTTAGCACAAGAACATGAGCTAAAAAGAATTGGCGCTAGGTGCTACTGGACGACTTTCTCTAAAGTGGCAGGTCTGGAGTACACTAATTAAATGCAGTAGAGTGCACTGAATAGACACAGACGAGTACAGAATGTAGAGATTAGTGTATTTTTGTGTATTTCTTTTAGGGTTTGAATTATAAAGTCATTATTTTGTCTGCTGCTACGGAATAGTGCAGTAAAACTTTATCAGTAAGTACAGCCTCGACCAAAGCTTATATTACCAAAGGCCTGTTTTATGACTTTGATTGAACATTTATGTTGTGTTCCGCCGTTTGATATTAAAGCACATGTGTCAAACTCAAGGCCCGAGGGCCAAATCCGGCCCGTTTCAATTGTTGAATCGCACGCACCACTGAAAACTGCAGACGTTTGTGTCCTCCCGTGCACTGAACAAAGCAGACAAAGTTTCTCCTCCTGTTGCTTCCGACAGCAACTGCCGCACGTGACACAGACGTGGCCGTAGCAGTTCAAAACATAAGCATGCTGCTATGTTTGGCCGCGCGCAGCTACTGATCGGAGTTTTGTTCACTGATTGGATTTTGTGAAATTAATCATTGGTCAAATTCAGCCACAAATCCTGCCTTCTGATTGGAATTTCGCTAGTAGTATGAAATTACATGAAATTAATAAAAACATCTTGGTGTTTGCAGGGTTCAGTATCAGGAATCAGAGTCTGGAGTCTCCAGCGGTCTGTCTATGAAGAGTGACTAGTCCAGAATGTCTGCTCCAAACTTCAGTAATGAACCTGGACCCTCAGACACAAAGTAAGAGAATGGATACCGACTAATTTATACGACTTACTTTCAGTGGCTACTGTGCAAAAGTGTTAGGCAGGTGTGAAAAATGCTGGAAAACTAAGAATACTTAAAAAAAACAGAAGTTTTAATAATTCATTTTCATAAATGAACAAAATGCAGACTTGTCCTGACAGTAGATGGGTATACCTTGGCCCGATGGGTTTCTGCCAGTTCTGAGCTCATGGCTCTGTCGGACAACTTCCCATTTCTAAGGGAAATAAGCTTGATGTTTTTTTCACATAGATAGTACATAAAATGGATGTAGCATCCGGGCTGACCTCTGTTACTCACACGGCATCCCAATCTACTGGCTTATGCACGTCGCCATCTTGTGAGATTCTCTCCTCTTGCTGAAAAAGGGCATTGATGTGACATCGGGGGGAGGGAGATACGCCCATCTAGCTGACGTATACCTCCGAGGCGAAGTGAGGGCTAACGGGCGGCTAGCTGTCACTCATTCATACATTTTAACCTCCAATAGAATAAAAACTAGCCTGCTAGAAAAAAATTAATTCCCTCAGTTTTGCCATGGAGATTTGACCTACACATACAGACTAGAAAGGTTTTTTGGACCAGGCTGTAAACAGGTTTAATAAGACTGTGAAACGGCCTGTTTAACAAGTGAGTCAAAGAAAAAATGCTCTGTTTTGGTACCACCTCGTAGTGGCCACTGGAAGTTACTGCAATGTTTGTCACTTCTGCATTGGATGCCGGTAGAACTTGCTGTGATTGGGGCTTGGATTTTCACTAGGTTTCCTTGGCCGACCACTGCGTCTATGATCCATTTGTGTTTTGTCACAAGAGCAGCACATCTTGAAACCCCAGTCTGTTTTTAACTCTTTATCTGGGAGAGACCTTGCTTATCCACTCTAGTATAACATACTTGTCCCCTCATTCAGCATTTTTCTTAAATTGATAAAAATAAACAATTATTATTCATATTTTTGAAAGAATTCTTAGTTTTCAGCATTTTTTCACACCTGCCTTAAACTTTTACACAGTACTGTATGATAACATTTACACTAAAATCATCTTCACAAATAGAAATCTTCCTTTTGCTGTTAATGACCTAAAATGCTAGCCTGGAAATCCAGACCCTGATATCTTGAACGATAGAGGGTCTGGCGACGATCAATAGTAATTTCCAACTCAAGGGGCGGCTCCTACTCGTGCATTTCAAATGCCACTGCACGCAGTTGGATAGCACTACAACCAATCAGAGCGATGCACAAGGCGACGTAAGCCCCTTTCGTTTAGCGAACAGCTGTTAAACTGTTAAATTAAACGTTTGCCGTTGTCGGTCGGCAAAATAGAACATTCCACTTACTTGCTAATGAAAGATTTGAGTGCCCTCTTCCAAATCGTTAAGGGTTGAGAACAAAGCAGTCTCAAACTCACACAACATATCCGCAGCCATCTCTGATGTTTACTATCACGGCTTCGACGTCGCATGCACGTCACTGTCGTCATCCGGTTACGTCCTCCCCAGAGTACCATATAAAGGGCTCTGGCGCGCCCTTATTAGATAGAACCAATTGAAACGTTAGACCCAGATTTCTGGTCTTCTTGATAAGCTTCAACGGAGCGTGTCCAGACCAACACGCGCAGCAAATTTAATTTGCCAGCGCCTAGTGGCAGGTCTGGGAATGCCAGGCTACTAAAATGCTGTAATCTATTCTTAAAATGATGCTACAAACGTTAAACTTCCTATCATCAGCTGCAGCAGTTTGTGTATTTAGAGCTTCCTGAATGGCGTTGTCAAGGATTCACATGTTATGAATAAACACATCTTGGTGTTTGCAGGGTTCAGTATCAGGAATCAGAGTCTGGAGTCTCCAGCTGTCTTTCTATGAAGAGTGACTGGTCCAAAGGTATTCAAGAGTTCCTGAAGTCAGAGAACAGATCAGAGAACAAACTCTCTGAGATTCACTACTCGGGTCTGGCCGACATGCTGCAGATGTCAGAGGAGGTTCTGGACGAGTTGGACCTGGAAAAGTACAACACGTCAGACCAGGGACGGCAGCGACTGATTCCAGCTGTGAGGAACTGCAAAAAGGCTGTGTAAGTCCAGATGTGATTAACATTGATTGTTGTAGAGTTTGAGTTAAAAATATTTAATTCTTCTTGTTCTACTATTTAATAACATTTCTAAAATCCAGAAAAAATCATCTTTAATCTGCAAGAGTAAGGCAAAACAAAGATAAAATGTGACCCTCTGACGTGAAGAGCAAAGGTTTCTCAAATCATGAAATGTCAAACTGCTCTGCCATCACTTCTCTTTCATAATACATGTTTCATTACAGACTTTCTGACTGTGGACTTTCAGCGACTCACTGTGAAGTTGTGGCTTCAGCTCTGAAGTCCAATCACTCCTCTCTGATAGAGCTGGACCTGAGTAGAAACAACAACCTTAAGGATGCAGGAGTGAAACATATCTCCGCTGGACTAGAGAGTGCAAACTGCAGACTGGAGAAACTGAGGTCAGTTCACTGACCCTAGCTAATGTAGAGTTTTGTTCTTATTGAATTGACTAAGGTTTTAACTTGTTTTTGGTTAAAGTTCAGTATAGAAATTAAATGTACAGGGCTCAAGACTAATATTCCTCTTTCTTGGGGACAATCAAAAATGTTTTGGGGGCGATGAGAGATGGACCTGAACACGCGTGATTTGTTTATTGATTATTTTTCCTTTACATAACTTCTTCTTTATTTAGCTTAAAGGGCTGCGGTTTGTCCGAGAACAGCTGTGCTTCTCTTGCCTCAGCTCTGAAGTCCAACCCCTCCAATCTCAGAGAGCTGGAGCTGAGTAGCAACGAGCTGCAGGATTCAGGAGTGAAGCAACTGTGTGGTTTTCTGGAGAGTCAAGACTGTAGACTGGAGACTCTGAGGTCAGATACCATCTTATCTTTTACTTCTGTGCTGTGTATGATACGTTTTCTAAACTTCTACGTCCTAAACCTTTTTTTTACCTGTATAGATTGTTGACATTGAAAGATTTCAAGCAGGAAATATTATCTAAGCTAACACAATTTATATTTTATTCAGATTGAGGGACTGCAGTTTGTCCGAGAACAGCTGTGCTTCTCTGGCCTCAGCACTGAAGTCCAACCCCTCCCATCTCAGAGAGCTGGATCTGAGTCACAACGAGCTGCAGGATTCAGGAGTGAAGTTGATGAGTGGTATTCTGGAGAGTCAACAATCTAAACTGGAGACTCTGAGGTCAGATACCACTGTTTTACTATTGCGCTAAGATTAATATGATTTGAAAGATTGTGGTGACAATAATCTGCAGATTTAAGGATGATATTCTACTCATACACTTTTAATGTCAAAGTCTTTCTTCTTCCGTGCGTCTGTCATTAAAATAAATTCTTCACAAATCATTTTACGATCCACATACTTTGAGTTTAATTCTGCGCTCTGAGTTGGTCAACTCAGAGTGCAGGGTTGACGAGCAACTCTGGGTTTTCGGTTTCAGAACAGTGGATCAGCGTTGGGTTAATCAACTCTGTGTGTGTTCACTCTGGGTGGAGCGTGTGCATAAAAGCCATCGTCAATAGATCGCTGAAAACATGATTCACCATGGAAACAGAAGAAACAAATGCTTGATCCTCCCACTTATCCACTTCTCAAAAAAGAAAAAAATAGAAAACTTCTCCGCTCCTCCCACTAGAGTAAGAAATATTAACGAACGAGCTTATGGAGAAGAATGAACGCGGATATTGTCTCATAACTCTGATCTAATCACTTCGGCAATTCAGAAAAAAAACGGTGCAAAAGTTTTTTGTCAAGAGCATCATTGCTTCCGTATGAGAAGCAAATCTATTTTAAGAATTAGGCCTGAATTACGCATATCAGCAGCAACAAAATTATTAAGCTGCCGCTGCACAGCATTGCTGACAGTGTTTTATATTCACTGTATTATGTAGGCAAGCTATAATACTGTGCAGTAAACAGACTGTCGCTTCTTTTAAATGGGGAGTGAAAGATATTAACGTTTGACACATAAGGTGACAGTTTCCATTGTAGATCCTGATTGTTTTATTACCAGATCCCTTGTCCTCTAGTGATCACAGTTTAAATTATTATATTATTTCTATATTCATATTGGGCTGTTTAACGAGGCTTGTCTGTGACTTTGGGATGACACAAGTGAACAGTAACGATCACGTGCAGATATAAATAGCCTATGTTCAGTGGCACAGATGTTAAAAAACTCCTGATAATGATAAAAATAAATAACGAGATACATACAATACAATAGGTTTATTAATCTGAATGTAAAGCATGTTCCCAATGTGTAAGGTGGCCGCCTATATGAACGGCACGAGGGCTGAGAACTACGCTACTGATCAGATAAATGATCGATCAAACGTAAAATCATCAGGAAATGATAAAAATATCCCGATGGAGATTTCTATGGAGTGATTTTGCTTTAAACTGTACAGGGACGCGTGTGACAGTGACACTCTTTCTTCAGTCGGAGCTGCAGCGTGAAGTGAAAACAAACTCAGGGTAGGTCTAACCACTTCCCGAGCAGGTTAGACCCACGGCGTATGTTGCCGCAGTAACTGACTCTCGGTTGCGCTGAACCTGCTTCTTGAAACGGAAAACCGAGAGTTTCCACTAACTCAGAGCGAACAAACTCTGGGTTGCCTCAAAACCAGCTACCTGAAACAGGCCTCTGCTCTAAAGAGATACTTAGGCTTCAGGACAGAGACATTGAACAGACATAATTGCTGAATTTCAAACTTTTCTGTCATCAGTTGTCCTCTTTCATAATAACATTTTGTAATACGTGTGTCATTACAGACTATCTAACTGCGGACTTTCAGCGACTCACTGTGAAGTTGTGGCCTCAGCTCTGAAGTCCAACCCCTCCCATCTGAGAGAGCTGGAGCTGAGTTTAAACGACTTGGAGGATTCAGCAGTGAAGGCTCTCTGTGCCGGACTGGAGAGTCCAAACTGCAGACTGGAGACTCTGAGGTCAGTTCACTGACTGTTGCTCATGTAGAATTTTCTATTTGTTTAATTGACTGAGGTTTAAAGTTTTGGTTCATATATGTTCAGGATTTGCCTGAGCACGAAAATGAAACAATTTCAAATTATAATCATTATTATTATCATTTAAAAAAAAAAAAATGTTTAACCAGACAATGTTTTTTACAGACTTACATTATGGTCAATCAGTCAGTCCTGATGAGGCTGTAGAGTGTGTTAGGGATATGAATGAGGTGGTTGAAGATCTGTTGATAGCAGATAGAAACAGGCTGCAGAGAGTTTGAGCTTCTGTTTAAACAGAGAGAGAGAGACAGCAGGATTTCAGCAGTAAAACAGTCACTCTCACAGGCCACTTTGACGTTATGATGTATTTTATAGATTTATTTTCAACTGTAGTCTTCTCAAAAGACCTTTGAAATAATAAAACAACTGAAACTACGACATTTACAACTGGAGCACTGCTGCACAGTGTTTGATCATTGGTCAACTTTATTATTCTTTTAACAATGAATTAACAATTAACAATGAATTATGATTTTTTAAAACTAGTGTATCTAAGGTGACAACAAAAATCAAGGATTTATTAACCTTAATAAGGCATTGCTCTTTAGATCCGGTAGCTTGAAAAATCATAGTTAAAGGTTCAGTAAGCGGAATGGTCAGTTTAGCTAACCTCCTGTCAGTGACTGCAGTTAGCAGTCCCCTCCCTCGTCCCTACGTCACCACATTAAGCAGCGCGTTATCTAGCATCATCTCGGATCCACAAGTGTGATAAAACATGATAAAAACCATCAAAACACATTTTTACCTGCTCCGCCATTATACGCGCATACACATTCACCCATCTGTCGCTCTGCACGTGCACCGGCAGCGAGACGGGTGCCGGTTTGTAGCGTTCTCTCTTCTGATTGGTTATTAGTAGTGGGATCCACGAAAGGTTTATTTGAAGATTACATGCAGAGCAGCTGACTGAGAGATCGGCTTTATGAAACACGCACACTATATATGTGATCACTGTATGAATAAAGAGCGATTTAATACTTATATTAACATAAATAAATCGCTTACTTCACCTTTAATTATTTACCGGAGTCCACTCTGTTACAGACTGGAGACTCTGAGGTCAGTTGACTGACCCTGTTACTATTGTAAATCTAATATATTTGATTAACAATTCAACCTTATTTATGTACAAATGTATGTTATAATCATACATTTATGAATTTTCTTTGTTCATATTTTAATTTTTCTTGTGCAAAGCTTATTCTTTTATTCAGCAGTCACAAAATAAACTGTTGAAAATGTTTAATATGTGTTCACAATTTTTAGCAAATTCACATTTTTATACTCAAGATCCTCCAACTAATATTTTAGTCTACATTGAAAACATTTACTATTTGAAAGAGAATAATTTCATTGGTTTTCATTCATTTCAGTTTGTTTTAGCAAATAATATCAGTTCATTGATATTGATCAATCTGATCAACACAAACACACACACACACACACACACACACACACACACACACACACACACACACACACACACATACACACACACACACACACACACACAGACACACACACACACACACACACACACACACACACACACAGGACCGAGTTGAACGCATATTATGTTGTTATGCATATAAGGGGGATATCTGTAGAAGGCTGACATTATGATGATCCACTACAACACAATGACAAAGTCACTCTACTCATTTTAGAGGAAAGCTCATTGATTAGAACAAAGTAATGTTGAGCTGCACATTTAAAACCTGAACACATCTGATTGGATGATTAATTATTTTTTATTTCCATCATATTATTCAGATTGTGGAGCTGCAGTTTGTCAGAGACCAGCTGTGCTTCTCTAGCCTCTACTCTGAAGTCCAACCCCTCCCATCTCAGAGAGCTGGATCTGAGTAACAACAAGCTGCAGGATTCAGGAGTGAAGCTGCTGTGTGGTTTTCTGGAGAGTCCACACTGTAGACTGGAAACACTGCTGTAAGTTCACTGACTCTGTTACTATTGTAGATCAAATCAGATTATATATTATTCATAAACAATTTAACCTAATTTATGTTTGAACTAGGGCTGTCAAGCGATTAAAAAAATTAATCTAATTAATTACAGGCTCTGTGATTAATTAATCTAAATTAATCGCATACTTATATGACACTTTTATACCTGTTTATAAACAGCTGTATAGCCTACTGTTTGTTTCTCTCTCTCTCTCTCGCTCTCTCTCTCTCTCTCGCGCGCGCGCGCTCTCCATCTCTCGTAACTTCTGTCTCCTCCACTCAGCTAGCTTTATACATGAACTAGTGCCGAATTTTCTCAAAAAAACAAGCAGACTAAATGACGACTTTCCATCTCCCACAACAGACAGCGCTGCACTGCCACCATTTTGTAGCCTACTCATAGGCAAAAATATTGACACACACACACACACACTCTCGTTTAAATGCGAGACAGCTAGCAAACAAAATTGGAGGAAGATTGAGAGATAGGCCTACTGTTTTGAACCTAGCCTACATTGTTGCACCCACTAAATCAATAATGCACGGACACTGCGGAGAATAAAGTAAGATGTCTTCCTACCTTCATGTTCATTTGCCGAAGCATCCCATAAACCGTCCATAGAGCCCTCGAGTCGGCCCCTTTCCCCTGCTTCACTCTTTACATTTCTCCCTTTAACCCACGCGCCCGGCCCGGCAACATGGACATATAAAAGCTACAGGTGCAGCTCGGCACCACTTTTGCACCGGGTCAAAGGGCAATATAGAAGTGCGATTAATCTGCGTTGATTTTTTTAATCGCGTTAATTTTTTTGTGATTAAGTAATCGAAATTAACGCGTTAATTTGACAGCCCTAGTACAAACATAATAAAAGTGCAATACTTTTGCGTTCAATTGGTTTCCAGGCCATGCGCTGCTAAACACAGCCAAATTAACCCCACCTTTTCTTTGAGTTTGAGGTTGTTTATTCCTCTGACTCAACAGACAATGAGGCATTCTTTTCTTACCGGATTGGAGGAGAAATAGGCCGGTGCGTTACCTGGCGATCGTTATTTTGTGCATGTTTGTGGTCGATTTGTTGCGTGGCTGATTTGTTGCGGTCTAAAAACAGTGCGACTGCATACCTGGGATCCCAGTTCCCCGACTGGGCACAGCTGAAATAGATTAGAAGCCTCGCCATGCCAATTGTGGGGCGGCGTTTGCGTTACGCACCGTCCTATCCCTCCAACCAAATGTAATTAATCATAAATCACTTAAATAATCAACAAACAACTCAAAATTCATAAACAAATGCAAAATATACAATAAATCCCGAAATCAATAATTTGGCTTCAACACATAACTTACATCCATAAAGTTATATATTTTCCTTGTTCATGTTTTAATTGTTCTTATTCTGCTGTCACAAAAACTGTGGAAAATGTTTAATTAATGTTCATTATTTTGGTAAATTGTCGTATTATTACTGAAGATCCTCCGACTAATATTTTAGTTTATAAAGCAAACGTTTACTAGTTGAAAGAGAATCATTTAATTGGTTTCCATTCATTTCAAATTGTCTTAAAAAATATCTGTTCATTGATATTAATCTGTCTGAACACATACCCACACGCACACACACAGACACGCACACACACACACACACACACACACACACACACACACACACACACACACACACACACACACACACTCAAACACACACACATTCAAACACACAAACACACACACACACACACACACACATTCAACACACACACACACACACACACACACACACACACACACACACACACACACACACACACACACACACACACACACACACACACACACACACACACACACACACACACAGAGGACCGAGGTAAAAGCATATTATGTTGTTATTCATATAAGGGGGATATCTGTAGAAGGCTGACATTATGATGATCCACTACAACACAATGACAAAGTCACTCTACTCATTTTAGAGGAAAGCTCATTGATTAGAACAAAGTCATGTTGAGCTGCACATTTAAAACCTGATCACATCTGATTGGATTATTAATTATTTTTTATTTCCATCATATTATTCAGATTGTGGCGCTGCAGTTTATCAGAGACCGGCTGTGCATGTTTGGCCTCAGCTCTGAAGTCCAACCCCTCCCATCTCAGAGAGCTGGATCTGAGTGTCAACGACAAGCTGCAGGATTCAGGAGTGGAGCTGCTGTGTGGTTTTCTGGAGAATCCACACTGTAGACTGGAAACACTGCTGTAAGTTCACTGACTCTGTTACTATTGTAGATCACATCAGATTATATATTATTCATAAACAATTTAACCTAATTTATGTACAAACATAATAAAAGTGCAATACTTTTGCGTTCAATTGGTTTCCAGGCCATGCGCTGCTAGACGCGCCCAAATTAACCACACCTTTTCTTTGGGTTTGAGGTTGTTTATTCCTCTGACTCAACAGACAATAAGGCATTCTTTTCTTACCGGATTGGAGGAGAAATAGGCCGGTGTGTTACCTGGCGATCGTTATTTTGTGCATATTTGTGGTCGATTTGCTGCGTGGCTGATTTGTTGCGTAGCTGATTTGTTGCGGTCTAAAAACAGTGCGACTGCATACCTGGGATCCCAGTTCCCCGACTGGGCACAGCTGAAATAGATTAGAAGCCTCGCCATGCCAATTGTGGGGCGGTGTTTGCTTTACACACCGTCCTATCCCTCCAACTAAATATAATTAATCATAAATCATTTAAATAATCAAGAAACAACTCAAAATTCATAAACAAATGCAAAATATACAATAAATCCTGAAATCAATAATTTGGCTTCAACACATAACTTATATTCATGAAGTTATATATTTTCCTTGTTCATGTTTTCATTTTTCTTATTCTGCTCTCACTAAAACTGTAGAAAATGTTTAATTAATGTTCATTATTTTGGTAAATTGTCATATTATTACTGAAGATCCTCCAACTAATATTTTAGTTTATAAAGCAAACGTTTACTAGTTGAAAGAGAATCATTTAATTGGTTTCCATTTATTTCAA
Organism: Ammodytes marinus; assembly: GCF_949987685.1. Taxonomy (NCBI): domain Eukaryota; kingdom Metazoa; phylum Chordata; class Actinopteri; order Uranoscopiformes; family Ammodytidae; genus Ammodytes; species Ammodytes marinus. The sequence goes on from NC_137225.1 coordinate 26,310,699, forward strand.
ATTGTCTTAAAAAATATCTGTTCATTAATATTAATCTGTCAGAACACACTCACACATACTCACACACACACACACACACACAGACACACACACACACACACACACACACACACACACACACACACACACACACACACACACACACAAACACACACACACTCAAACACACACACACACTCAAACACACACATATTCAAACACACACACACACACAGGACCGAAGTAAAAGCATATTATGTTGTTATGCATATAAGGGGGATATCTGTAGAAGGCTGACATTATGATGATCCACTACAACACAATGACAAAGTCACTCGACTCATTTTAGAGGAAAGCTCATTGATTAGGACAAAGTCATGTTGAGCAGCATATTTAAAACCTGAACACATCTGATCGGATTATTAATTATTTTTTATTTCCATCATATTATTCAGATTGAGGCGCTGCAGTTTGTCAGAGATCAGCTGTGCGTCTCTGGCCTCAGCTCTGAAGTCCAACCCCTCCCATCTCAGAGAGCTGGATCTGAGTAACAACAAGCTGCAGGATTCAGGAGTGGAGCTGCTGTGTGGTTTTCTGGAGAGTCCACACCGTAGACTGGAAACACTGCTGTAAATTCACTGACTCTGTTACTATTGTAGATCACATCAGATTATATATTATTCATAAACAATTTAACCTAATTTATGTTTGAACTAGGGCTGTCAAGCGATTAAAAAAAATAATCTAATTAATTACAGGCTCTGTGATTAATTAATCTAAATTAATCGCATACTTATATGACACTTTTATACCTGTTTATAAACAGCTGTATAGCCTACTGTTTGTTTCTCTCTCTCTCTCTCTATCTCTCGCGTGCGCGCTCGCTCTCCGTCTCTCGTAACTTCTGTCTCCTCCACTCAGCTAGCTTTATACATGAACTAGTGCCGAATTTTCTCAAAAAAACAAGCAGACTAAATGACGACTTTCCATCTCCCACAACAGACAGCGCTGCACTGCCACCATTTTGTAGCCTACTCATAGGCAAAAATATTTACACACACACACACACACACACTCGTTTAAATGCGAGACAGCTAGCAAACAAAATTGGAGGAAGATTGTGAGATAGGCCTACTGTTTTGAACCTAGCCTACATTGTTGCACTCACTAAATCAATAATGCACGGACACTGCGGAGAATAAAGTAAGATGTCTTCCTACCTTCATGTTCATTTGCCGAAGCATCCCATAAACCGTCCATAGAGCCCTCGAGTCGGCCCCTTTCCCCTGCTTCACTCTTTACATTTCTCCCTTTAACCCACGCGCCCGGCCCGGCAACATGGACATATAAAAGCTACAGGTGCAGCTCGGCACCACTTTTGCACCGGGTCAAAGGGCAATATAGAAGTGCGATTAATCTGCGTTGATTTTTTTAATCGCGTTAATTTTTTTGTGATTAATTAATCGAAATGAACGCGTTAATGTGACAGCCCTAGTACAAACATAATAAAAGTGCAATACTTTTGCGTTCAATTGGTTTCCAGGCCATGCGCTGCTAGACACAGCCAAATTAACCCCACCTTTACTTTGAGTTTGAGGTTGTTTATTCCTCTGACTCAACAGACAATGAGGCATTCTTTTCTTACCGGATTGGAGGAGAAATAGGCCGGTGCATTACCTGGCGATCGTTATTTTGTGCGTGTTTGTGGTCGATTTGCTGCGTGGCTGATTTGTTGCGTGGCTGATTTGTTGCGGTCTAAAAACAGTGTGACTGCATAACTGGGATCCCAGTTCCCCGACTGGGCACAGCTGAAATAGATTAGAAGCCTCGCCATGTTAATTGTGGGGCGGTGTTTGCTTTACGCACCATCCTATCCCTCCAACCAAATGTAATTAATCATAAATCATTTAAATAATCAACAAACAACTCAAAATTCCTAAACAAATGCAAAATATACAATAAATCCTGAAATCAATAATTTGGCTTAAACACATAACTTACATCCATAAAGTTATATATTTTCCTTGTTCATGTTTTCATTTTTCTTATTCTGCTGTCACAAAAACTGTAGAAAATGTTTAATTAATGTTCATTATTTTGGTAAATTGTCAGATTATTACTGAAGATCCTCCAACTAATATTTTAGTTTATAAAGCAAACGTTTACTAGTTGAAAGAGAATCATTTAATTGGTTCCCATTCATTTCAAATTGTCTTAAAAAATATCTGTTCATTTATATTAATCTGTCTGAACCCACACCCACATGCACACACACAGACACACACACACACACACACAAACACACACACACACACACACACACACACACACTCAAACACATACACTCAAACACACACACAGACAGACACACACACACACACACACACACACACACACACACACACACACACACACACACACACACACTCAAACACACACACAGAAAAACACACACACACACACACACACACACACACACACACACACTCAAACACACACACAGAAACTCACACACACACACACACACCCACACACACACACACACACACACACACACAAACACACACACAGGAAGACAAAGATGAAAGCATATTACCAAATGTAGGTGTTAAGGTGGATCAATATCATTTGTCTCCTCTTATTCCAGACCTGACTGAGATCAGCAGCTTGATATCAATTTGTGTTGACATGAATAGGTGTGTGAATGTTGTGGTGACATGTGGTTGATGTCTGTAAAAGGCTGACATTATGATGATCCTCAACAACACAATGACAAAGTCACTCTACTCATTTTAGAGGAAAGCTCATTGATTAGAACAAAGTCATGTTGATTTACACATTTAAAACCTGAACACATCTGAATGGATTATTGATTATTTTTTATTTATATAATGTATTCTTTATTCAGATTGAGTGCCTGCAGTTTGTCAGAGATCAGCTGTGCTTCTCTGGCCTCAGCTCTGAAGTCCAACCCCTCCCATCTCAGAAAGCTGAATCTGAGTAACAACGAGCTGCAGGATTCAGGAGTGAAGCTGCTGTGTGGTTTCCTGGAGAGTCCACACTGTAGACTGGAAACACTGCTGTAAGTTCACTGACTCTGTTACTATTGTAGATCACATCAGATTATATATTATTCATAAACAATTTAACCTAATTTATGTACAAACATAATAAAAGTGCAATACTTTTGTGTTAAATTGGTTTCCAGGCCATGCGCTGCTAGACACGCCCAAATTAACCACACCTTTTCTTTGGGTTTGAGGTTGTTTATTCCTCTGACTCAACAGACAATGAGGCATTCTTTTCTTACCGGATTGGAGGAGAAATAGGCCGGTGCGTTACCTGGCGATCGTTATTTTGTGCATGTTTGTGGTCGATTTGTTGCGTGGCTGATTTGCTGCGGTCTAAAAACAGTGCGACTGCATACCTGGGATCCCAGTTCCCCGACTGGGCACAGCTGACATAGATTAGAAGCCGCCCTCGCCATGCCAATTGTGGGGCGGCGTTTGCTTTACGCACCGTCCTTTCCCTCCAACCAAATATAATGAATCATAAATCATTTAAATAATCAACTAACAACTCAAAATTCATAAACAAATGCAAAATATACAATAAATCCTGAAATCAATAATTTGGCTTCAACACATAACTTACATCCATAAAGTTATATATTTTCCTTGTTCATGTTTTCATTTTTTTTATTCTGCTGTCACAAAAACTGTAGAAAATGTTTAATTAATGTTCATTATTTTGGTAAATTGTCATATGATTACTGAAGATCCTCCAACTAATATTTTAGTGTATAAAGCAAATGTTTACTAGTTGAAAGAGAATCATTTAATTGGTTTTCATTAATTTCAAATTGTCTAAAAATTATCTGTTCATTGATATTAATCTGTCAGAACACACTCACACATACAGACACACACACATACACAGACACGCACACACACACACACACACACACACTCAAACACACACACACACACACACACACACACACACACACACACACACACACACACACACTCAAACACACACACACACACACACAGAAACACACACACACACACACACACACACACACACACACACACAAACACACACACAGGAAGACAAAGATGAAAGCATATTACCAAATGTAGGTGTTAAGGTGGATCAATATCATTTGTCTCCTCTTATTCCAGACCTGACTGAGATCAGCAGCATGTTGTTAATCTGTGTTGACATGAATAGGTGTGTGGATGTTGTGGTGACATGTGGGTGATGTCTGTAGAAGGCTGACATTATGATGATCCACAACAACACAATGACAAAGTCACTCTACTCATTTTAGTGGAAAGCTCATTGATTAGAACAAAGTCATGTTAAGTTACACATTTAAAACCTGAACACATGTGATTGGATTATTAAATATTTTTTATTTTCATCTTTTATTCTTTATTCAGATTGATCGAATGCAGTTTGTCAGAGATCAGCTGTGCTTCTTTGGCCTCAGCTCTGAAGTCCAACCCCTCCCATCTCAGAGAGCTGAATCAGAGTCACAACGAGCTGCAGGATTCAGGAGTGGAGCTGCTGTGTGGTTTTCTGGAGAGTCCACACTGTAGACTGGAAACACTGCTGTAAATTCACTGACTCTGTTACTATTGTAGATCACATCAGATTATATATTATTCATAAACAATTTAACCTAATTTATGTACAAACATAATAAAAGTGCAATACTTTTGCGTTCAATTGGTTTCCAGGCCATGCGCTGCTAGACACGCCCAAATTAACCACACCTTTTCTTTGGGTTTGAGGTTGTTTATTCCTCTGACTCAACATACAATAAGGCATTCTTTTCTTACCGGATTGGAGCAGAAATAGGCCGGTGTGTTACCTGGCGATCGTTATTTTGTGCATGTTAGTGGTCGATTTGCTGCGTGGTTGATTTGTTGCGTGGCTGATTTGTTGCGGTGTAAAAACAGTGCGACTGCATACCTGGGATCCCAGTTCCCCGACTGGGCACAGCTGAAATAGATTAGAAGCCTCGCCATGCCAATTGTGGGGCGGCGTTTGCTTTACGCACCGTCCTATCCCTCCAACCAAATGTAATTAATCATAAATCATTTAAATAATCAACAAACAACTCAAAATTCATAAACAAATGCAAAATATACAATAAATCCTGAAATCAATAATTTGGCTTCAACACATAACTTACATCCATAAAGTTATATATTTTCCTTGTTCATGTTTTCATTTTTCTTATTCTGCTGTCACAAAAACTGTAGAAAATGTTTAATTAATGTTCATTATTTTGGTAAATTGTCATATTATGACTGAAGATCCTCCAAATAATATTTTAGTTTATAAAGCAAACGTTTACTAGTTGAAAGAGAATCATTTAATTGGTTTCCATTCATTTCAAATTGTCTTAAAAAATATCTGTTCATTGATATTAATCTGTCTGAACCCACACGCACACACACAGACACACACAAAGACACACACACACACACACACACACACACACACACACACACACACACACACACTTAAACACACACACACACACACACACACACACTCAAACACACACACACACACACACACACACACACACACACACACACACACACACACACACACACAAACACACACACAGGAAGACAAAGATGAAAGCACATTACCAAATGTAGGTGTTAAGGTGGATCAATATCATTTGTCTCCTCTTATTCCAGACCTGACTGAGATCAGCAGCATGTTATTAATCTGTGTTGACATGAATAGGTGTGTGAATGTTGTGGTGACATGTGGGTGATGTCTGTAGAAGGCTGACATTATGATGATCCACAACAACACAATGACAAAGTCACTCTACTAATTTTAGAGGAAAGCTCATTGATTAGAACGAAGTCATGTTGAGTTACACATTTAAAACCTGAACACATCTGATTGGATTATTAAATATTTTTTATTTGCATCTTTTATTCTTTATTCAGATTGGAGAACTGCAGTTTGTCAGAGATCAGCTGTGCTTCTCTGGCCTCAGCTCTGAAGTCCAACCCCTCCCATCTCAGAGAGCTGGAACTGAGCTGGAACAACAAGCTGCAGGATTCAGGAGTGGAGCTGCTGTGTGGTTTCCTGGAGAGCCCACACTGTAGACTGGAGACTCTGAGGTAAGTTCATTGACACTGTTACTATTGTAGATCACATCAGATTATATATTATTCATAAACAATTTAACTTAATTTATGTACAAACATAATAAAAGTGCAATACTTTTGCGTTCAATTGGTTTCCAGGCCATGCGCTGCTAGACACGCCCAAATTAACCCCACCTTTTCTTTGGGTTTGAGGTTGTGTAGTAGCCGATTGTTCCCCATGGCGACCAAGACAAGGGCGAGACTGGACAATCATCATTATGTTTCAGAGAGGTTTATTTCAGGAGCTTTCCATCAGGACATTTACAGAGGATTTCATAGTAGCATAGTAGCAGCAGGCTGAGGCCGCAATGGCACTCTCGATAGCCCCAACCAGTGTCTTATATCTCTGTATGAGTGGGGTGTCAAGTGTATTATATCTACAAATAGACAGATACTAGTCCTTCTAGGGGGTGCTCTCATTCTCCCCCAGTGACCCTAACCTTTAGACATACACGGTCAGCAAACTCTTGATATTAAACTATTCAATTTACCACATATTCCTCCATTTAGATGATAATTCATCTACCAAAAACGTGATGTAACCAAACAAAATTGAATGGCCCAACAGAAACCTCCAACAAAACACAGAAACACTCTTTATGAGTGATGTAGAATACAATGCATAGATGTACACATTACTGCAGTAAACTACAATGTAAAGGACCAACAATGCAAACGCTCAAACACTGAACGATGATAAAATGAGATTAGGGTGCGAGAGCCCTCTGCAGCTGAGTCTCAAGAGTCTCAAGTTCAGATATTTCGAGCCATGATCAGCTTGCATGGGAGAGGTAGTCCATCCAACTTTGGCACAGAGGAAGCTCCTCCATTTCATACCTGGCAGACTCCGCCAGAGGTGGAATTTCGGTGGCCAGTGGCCCAGGAAAGTCCAAGTTGGTATGCGGTTGGTATGCGCGTGGCCTCCTCCTCTTTCAGCATGACCACAGCATTGCACTTGCGACAGCGCGGGAGCAGTAACCCGAGCAGGCAGAATTCTTGATGACATAGACGTTGGTCTCTAAACTTGACACTTTTTCTAAAGTCTTTTTCCCTTTTTCCAGAGCGTACATAAAGCACAGAGCGACGTAACAAGCTTGATTCCAGTCCAGCCTTTTTCCCCAAAGTCTTAGTCAATAAAACTGCACACGGTTCTTTGTTATAACAGTGGAACTTCGTGGATACCTGGCCATAACGGAGCCTCTGTGAAGTCCCCAGACCGGACATTCCTTGCCGTGCCTTTGACCTTCCCCAGAGCACTATCAGCCGAGTACACCTTATCTCCCGTTGCAGTTCTCTCAGTTATTTTTAGATACTGGAACAGACATGAACCTTTCAACTTGGGCGTCCATCTGGGATTCCCACTCCGTTCTGCATTTCTCTTTCCATCAGATGATTTCCGTCCGAGTACAGGTAGTTTCATCATGTTCCTGTTATATCCGTCATCGTGACGCCAATTGTAGTAGCCGATTGTTCCCCATGGCGACCAAGACAAGGGCGAGACTGGACAATCATCATTATGTTTCAGAGAGGTTTATTTCAGGAGCTTTCCATCAGGACATTTACAGAGGATTTCATAGTAGCATAGTAGCAGCAGGCTGAGGCCGCAATGGCACTCTCGATAGCCCCAACCAGTGTCTTATATCTCTGTATGAGTGGGGTGTCAAGTGTATTATATCTACAAATAGACAGATACTAGTCCTTCTAGGGGGTGCTCTCATTCTCCCCCAGTGACCCTAATCTTTAGACATACACGGTCAGCAAACTCTTGATATTAAACTATTCAATTTACCACAGTTGTTTATTCCTCTGACTCAACAGACAATGAGGCATTCTTTTCTTACCGGATTGGAGGAGAAATAGGCCGGTGCGTTACCTGGCGATCGTTATTTTGTGCATATTTGTGGTCGATTTGCTGCGTGGCTGATTTGTTGCGTGGCTGATTTGTTGCGGTCTAAAAACAGTGCGACTGCATACCTGGGATCCCAGTTCCCCGACTGGGCACAGCTGAAATAGATTAGAAGCCTTGCCATGCCAATTGTGGGGCGGCGTTTGCTTTACACACAGTCCTATCCCTCCAACCAAATGTAATTAATCATAAATCATTTAAATAATCAACAAACAACTCATAATTCATAAACAAATGCAAAATATACAATACATCCTGAAATCAATCATTTGGCTTCAACACATAACTTACATCCATAAAGTTATATATTTTCCTTGTTCATGTTTTCATTTTTCTTATTCTGCTGTCACAAAAACAGTAGAAAATGTTTAATTAATGTTCATTATTTTGGTAAATTGTCAGATTATTACTGAAGATCCTCCAACTAATATTTTAGTTTATAAAGCAAACGTTTACTAGTTGAAAGAGAATCATTTAATTGGTTTCCATTCATTTCAAATTGTCTTAAAAAATATCTGTTCAATGATATTAATCTGTCTGAACAACACTCACACACACACACAGGAAGACAAAGATGAAAGCATATTACCAAATGTAGGTGTTAAATGGATCAATATCATTTGTCTCCTCTTATTCCAGACCTGACTGAGATCAGCAGTTTGATGTTAATCTGTGTTGACATGAATAGGTGTGTGGATGTTGTGGTGACATGTGGGTGATGTCTGTAGAAGGCTGACATTATGATGATCCACAACAACACAATGACAAAGTCACTCTACTCATTTTAGAGGAAAGCTCATTGATTAGAACAAAGTCATGTTGAGCTGCACATTTAAAAACCTGAACACATCTGATTGGATTATTAATTATGTTTTATTTCCATAATTTATTCTTTATTCAGATTATGGTGCTGCAGTTTGTCAGAGATCAGCTGTGCTTCTCTAGCCTCATCTCTGAAGTCCAACCCCTCCCATCTCAGAGAGCTGGAACTGTGGGGAAACAACCTGCAGGATTCAGCAGTGAAGCCTCTGTCTGATCTTAAGGAGAGTCCACACTACAGACTGGAGACTCTGGAGTGAGTAGAGGGTTGGAGTCAGTCCACGCTGCTTTCACGCTGCTTTCAGCTGAATGTCACTAAACACAGTTAGGGCCTATCCGAAAAGTCCAATCTCCTAACCTATAAGCCTCCTTTCCTATACCTTAACCCCTAAACGTCATCGGGGTTAAGGAGAGATGAAAGGTGCTTCCTATCGAACATAGGAAAGGACAGCGCTGTTTCAAATGAATTCGACTCCACTTTTCCTAACCGACGTCATTGCGCGACGGCGAGTATTGCTGACGTGAGTCACTAGCGTGAAACTACACTATAGCCTATTCTCCGAAAATTGACTACAACAAGCGCTCGTTTGATCCATGCATTCTTTTCATATTGATTTTAATCAGGTTGTCGCCAACAGAGTGAGAATCACTCCCATATATCCCAATTCACATGTGGAATAAAAAGAGGCTACACTTGTGTTGATGTTGAAATGAACTGCCCCCAGTAACTTCATTAAATGTGAAGTTGGTATTTTATTTTCTTATGGTGCAAATGATGTGCTACGAAAATAACTATTATGATGTTGGTCTTTTATGAGTTCTTTATTGTCTGATACCTGTGTGTGTGTGGGGGGGGGGGGGTATTTTGTTTTAGCCGAGTTAAATCTTCCTCTCTTCTCCTCTCTCTTCTCTTCTGTTTTACCTCTCGTTCGTATTCGTGTAGAGTCGGTAAACTCCGGCGGTGGCCTGTTGCTTTAAATCTTGCCACCGTAAAGGATTATGGGATACCACTATCTCCGTTCCTTTAGCATAGGTTGGTCAGGAGTAACCTATGCTAAAGGAGGGTTAAAGGATGAATCGAGGCTCCTTTCCTAAGCATTTTGGTTATTCGGATCACCTATCTGCCGAGCACTTCCGGGTCATCTCGATAGGAAAGGAAATTTCCTATGCAAAAAAGAGTTTTCGGATAGGGCCTTAGTATCAAAGATCCAGCATTTCCTGGTAAACCTTAAACCTTGTCATTAGCTGCTTTCATTTAAAAACTGCATTTGGTTTCAACTCCGGTTATCTTTTTCTAATTTTACATTTGTTTGATGATCCGAAATATTTAATTGTGACAAATGTGCAAAAATAGAATAAATCAGGAAAGGGGCAAATACTGTTTTCATAGCATTGTAGGACATTTCATATTTCATATATATACAGTGACTAAGTTTACGTTTGAACTTTTAAAAGATAACAGAACAAATGTGTAAATATAAAAACATTTGGACATTAAAAAAGACTAAAGGAAATATGTGTTAACATAGTCCCTGACAGACAGCTGATGGAGGGAGTCTCTGTAAACTCTGATTCATGACTTCTGTCTTCTCTCAACAGTTGGTGATCTCCGTGAGTGACTGAGTGACTGAGTGACTGAGTGACTGAGTGACTGATCAAACGTCCCGCAGAGCGACTAAAGATGAGGAGGATGAACTCTAAATAAGATAACGCTGGTGTTCCACATACAGACACTGTGTTGTAATGGGCTTCCTGACCATCTCAACAGAGCGTTTCACTAACATGTTGACAGATGTCTATGCCACTGATTGACACAGAGCTGTAACTGGTCTCTGTGCTTGTGTGTGTGATTGATTCAACAAGCATAAATGACTGTTTGCTTCCACCTCCCTGATTATATACACTTTAGGAATGATTCAACAAGCATATACTGCCCCAAGTGGTGGGAGGCAGAATACAAACAAAACATAAAGTGGCTCTCACATATTCCATACAGCCAATGAATTGTGTTTGTGTTTGAATCTATGACCTCATATGTTGATAATTTGCCAGTTACAGTTTTAAACCTTTTGACTTTGTAACCATAGAAACAGTGATGTGATGTTTAGGTCTTAGTTTGGATCTTTTTAGACTTTCTGGATCAACTTTTTTTGTTGTTATTGACTAAATTGCGATTTGTGTTTTGTTGCTAAACTTTCTGAATAAAACCAGGTCGATCTTCTGATCTACTGAAAAAGCAGAAATCTCTTTCATCCTTTTTGCTTCTTCAGTCCACCTGCTAGAGGAACTCTGAATCTGAGGCCAAACAAAGCCCAGCATAGCTACCAACTCCGCGCTCTTTGTTGAATAAAGAGCGATTTTACACTTATATTAACATAAATATATCACTTACTTCACCTTTAAGTTTGAAGGAAAACTGCCGACATTTGAGCAAACTACAAACTACAAACTCCTTTTGTTTGACCCCAATAAAAAAATGAAACAAAAAGAAAATTATGATTATGGAAAGTTTAGTTGATGTAGGTTTACGTGCTTTACAAGTTAAGATTTTTGCTTCAGAGGATTACAAGAATACTGTTGAGATAATTTATTTCTAGTTACTTTTCAGATTAATATTTTGAATAAAAACACAACAGAGTATTTCTGATCCTTGTCCTTGAGTAAATTATGTGAATATTTCCTCCATTATTATTGATTCCACAGGATAGACTAATCTCCGCATTACAGTTGGTTCTGGTTCTTATCAAATCCTCTGATTATTCAAGTCAGAAAATAAATCTTAATATAAACCATATTTACTTTCAGCACATTCACAATGATCAAATGTAAAGATAGAAATATATTATGGACCGTCACCATAGATAGTATATAAAAGGTATGAACGTGTTGTTGAACTGACGCTCTCTGCGCATGCGCACTGTGCCGCAACACCGGCGGCTCCGCGCTGTTTGTTTAGAAGCTTCTAGAACAGGGCTCTCCAACCTTTTTTCAACTGAGAGCTACTTTGAAAAAATTAAAGTGGCCAAGAGCTACTTGTATCAAATCGCTTATATTTATTTACATAGCACACATCAAATTAATTAAGCTTCTGTTTGTACATGTGTGAAATTGCAATACCCAATGCTTATCATAAATCATTTCCCATCAAAGGTCCAAGGTCCTGTGGTGAAACAATGGGGTGTTGACCGTGGCCGAGTGGTATGTTATTGCACCACATAAGGAACTACAAGAAGGAGCCATTCTTCAGTCAGGACTCAAGTGGACGCGGAGAAGGTAGATATGGGTCTCAACAGGATCACTTTATTCAAAGGTTGACATAACAGGTTTCAGCTTAGTAGACAATTTCTACTATCCAACACAGGTATTATCTATTACAATTCAGATCTTATCCTACCCTGCCCTACTCTTTGGAAACCGGCCCACAGCAGCTTTCTCCCCGGGCGTAAGCGCCCCGTTCTAGTGAAAGCTCTCAGCTTTATACTACGTCTATGTGTGTGTGTCTGTGTGCGTGTATCTGTGTGTGTGTGTGTGTGTGTGTGTCTGTGTATGTGTGGGTGTCTGTGTATGTGAGTGTGTGTGTAAGTGAAAGTGTGTGCATGTGTGTGTGTATGTGAGTGTGTGGGTGTGTGTGTATGTGAGTGTGTGTGTGTGTGTGTGTGTATGTGTGTGAGTGAGAGCTTGTGTGTGTGACAGATCTTATATCAAGCCTTATTAGCAATAGTGTGCTTCTAAATAGAATCAGATGATAGTCTATTCGTCGCCAGGTCTTGCAATCGTGTTTCTATATTTTGCTGTGTGGCAGTTTTGTGAGCTGTGTGGCAACTTGTATGAAACTGTGTGTGCTGTCAACAAGGTTAGCTAAAGGTTGCCCTGCTCTCTGATCAACTCAAAGTTCTGTAACTTATTTTAATATAACATAAATATGTTGGAAATCCCTACAGTCCAACACATTACTTTACACTTTTTGTGGGCCACATATCACTGAAAATTGACATCAATGTCTATACTACACTTCTTATTGTGACGCAACAGTGTTTCCCCCAGGAAATGTCTTTTTTGGAGGTATTTTGCTCAAAGATACCAATACGCACTACAGAAATAAACAACTGCTTATTTGAATAAAACAGACAACTGACCTTACAGTTGTACATTTTTAAAGTTCCTTTTTAGATAGGGGCTGTTGTGAGATTATTGTGGACAATTAGGCCTACTGTGATGCGATAGCTTATAATTCATTAATGGTTATTATTAGCCTACTTGCTTGATTTATTTTTAAATACAGAGGTTATTGGTCGTTTTGGAACATGTATTTCCCAATTTAAAACATAAAAATAAAGCAGCATTGAACATTCAGAAAATAAATCTTGTTGGCCTACACTAGCAGCCATACAATAACTAAATAGTTGAAATAATAAACTCAATAGTTGAAATAATAAATACAATGTCTTTTCCCCTTAAAATGATTAAATACATTTATGCAAAGGTCAAAGACAGTGCATGCCGTAGTCATGCATGGCCGCATGCAGAGCCGCAGAGCAGCACACACAGAAACGCTTTGAGACACATGAACATTTATTTACCGCAAATCGCAAGTTTTGACCATGGGAAGAGGTGCATTTACCTTCATCAGATTTTTAACTTGTAAAAAAAAAAAAAAAATTATTATTATTTTTTTTTACAAGTCGGTCAACCTATCAGGCGAGCTACTGAAAGCCCGCCCACGAGCTACCGGTAGCTCGCGATCGACCTGTTGGAGACCCCTGTTCTAGAAGGTTCAATGGATGAGACGGAGCGAGGACATGGAGATTTACTACTGGAAGCAAGTTGAGTTAGCAGGTAAGTCTCTCTGTCTGTCTGCCTGTCTGTCTCGCTCTCTCTCTCTCTCTGTCTGTCTGTCTGTCTCTCTCTCTCTCTTTCTCTGTCTCTCTCTCTCTATCAAACTGGGACAAACTCGGTAAGCTTATTGACGGCCGCAAGATGTAAAATAGCTGTTAGCGCGCTAGCTTAGCGTCCCGTTAGCTAGCCTTCAAACTGCTGTATTTAACTGTTAGCGCCAAGATTAGCGTCCCATTGGCTCGTCCTTTAACGGCTGAAATAATCATTGGGTGTGAGCTCAGATGAAACGATGAGGTGACAAGAGACAAGACAGCTAAAGGACTTGAAGAAGAAGAAAAGAGAAAGAGGCGATTCTCTCTCTCTCTCTCACTCTCTCTCTCTCTCTCAAAATCACTTTATGACGAGCGAGAGGTATATGATGATAACCGTTAGCGAGCTAGCATAGTGTTCTGTTGTTAACTAGCCTAAAGGCACAGCCAAGCACAGGTGTTGTCCTCCGCCAGACCCGGCGCTTTTTCAGGTAGGCTGATGTCTGTCTTTATTTTTGCCGCTGAGCACACACTGCTGGTGTTAATGTGTTTAGTATGTTGCTGAATTGCTATTAATGTGTATTTGCGATCAGGGTGCGTCTTCATGCTGTTTTTTTAATGTTGCTGTTATTTGTGCCATGACTGCCGCTGGTTACACAGTGTACAGTGCACAGCTGTACCATGTTGTTGCACCGTAAGTGTGACGGGTCTGATCTCAGAAAACGGCGTCGGCGTCAGGCATATATGACCCAAAATGATCAAGCCGGCGGCAAGTGCAGTGTGTTTGCACCTTAATACTTTTCAGTGAACTTGACCGTTTTTATAGCAACAGCTGAATTTTAGTAGCCTGGTCCAACCAGACCATCGTACTTCATTTCATTTGTACAGAAGGTCTGGATGTGCTGTAATTGGCAAACGTTCACTCATGGAGGCGGGTGTCTGTCGAAGTTTAAAACTATTGGATCTGCCCAGTGCCACTCTGGATTAGCCAACCAATCGCATCACGTTTGGTCGTCAAGTGTGTCATGAGCCGGCTTCTGACGGTGCGTTCCAGTTGTACTGGAAACTCGGAAATTTCCGACTTCACTACATATTGTAGTCTATGGATCTACCGGTACCTGGCAACAGTAACTTGTCAGAGCCTAACGTTTAGTTATTTGGACGAGAAAGGTTTTAGGCGTCCATACTTTCGCGAGCAGATGCACTGGAACACAGACGGGTCGGAACTCGGAACTACCAAGTCGGAAATCTCCTTCTTCCGAGTATGTAGGAACGCAGCATTCAACTGAAACTGGAGCGCGACTTCGACATCATCGTTCTCAGCCACTCGCTCTGTTCGCTGATTGGACGATTGTAGATTCTCCGGAGAACTGGGAAAATGCACTGTACACCCAGACTGACTACTGAAGGGAAAATGAAATTTGGCCGGAAGTAGGCGGGCGGGCGGAGCCAGGCTAGCATTTTAGGCCATTAGGAGAAAATAGCAGTTAATGTTAAAATAAAAGCTTTGAGATACATGAACTACTGTTAGAAAGATCTCCTGCTTACATTATAGCTGTTAGATAACTACTCTTAGATAGCTAGGTTTAGCCAGCTACTATCGGTTAACATCTGTTGTTAAGATAACTAAGTTTAGCTACCATAGCTGTCAGTTGTATTCTGTTGCTAAGGTAAGTTAGCTGTCTACTATAATGTCTTATTATTTAATTTGAAACAATTGACTGATTTATCTTGTTTAAATGTCATGATGGGAAATTACAATATTTGACCAAAACCCTTTTTAATTCAACCCGCTGAACCAAAGGAAATGATAATGTTTGTTTGAGATGAGCTGTGCTTGGAAAGTAGATCAGCAAATAGGGTAAGTGCCTTCTTTTCTTTTTCTTTTTGTGTGTAAACTGTTATAGTAGCCTGTAGCCCATAGAGGGCGCCACTGTTCTATGTATGGTGAGGTAGTGCAGAGTCACATGTATATGGTCAGAGCAGAAGATGAGTAAAGGCCAGGACACACCAGTCCGACTACCCGAAAATGGTGACTGCCGATTCAGGGAGCTCCAGTCTTCCCGTCGCGGCCGAAAAAGTGCAAAGAACACACCAAAACCGACTGCTGACTTTCCGTACGCTCTGCGCTTGCGTGGGACGTAATGTCTCCATAACAGCAGGCGGCGCTAATCTGTATTGTGGCCCGAAAAAATACGGAAGCCGGAAATGATGGGACGGCTCTCTAGTCCATAAACATAGATAGAAATACGTATTTATATTTATGGACCATAAAGAGCACCATTTTTAGCAAAGAGTGTCGAGCATGGTGTCGAGCAGTCAACAAGGGTTGATGCATGTGAGTACTCGCTGAACGAAACAAACAAACACATTAAAACGATGGCTAACTTTTGTTAGCTGTTTGTGCTACCCGCCTCACTTCCGGGCTTCACTGATTCGCTAGCCCTCCACAAATCAAATTGCTCAAACTGAAAGACTGTCCGCCGCCGATTGAAGGCTCAAAAGAAGCCCGACGACATCAACTACGACCGATTTCACGGCACACACCAAACAGATTTGTGTCTCCGTCCCCTCGAAACTCTACGACGACGATTATCGGGCCGGTGTGTCCTGCCTTTAGAGAATGGGAGGGGGGGAATCGTGCTGAATCTTCCTGCAGCACGGAACAGGCAAACAGCCCTAGTGTGAGTGGGCCCTAAGTGTCTTTTTTTCTTTTTCTTTTTGTGTGTAAATTGTTATAGTAGCCTGTAGCCCATAGAGGGCGCCACTGTTCTATGTATGGTGAGTTAGAGTCTTGTATACAGCATTGGCATCTGGCAGAAGATGCTGTACTGTCAAGTCAGTCCTGTTGCGGAATAGTTAGCTAAATAAGGCCAGCTCAACTAAAGTACTGATTGTGGATTATTGTTATCAAGATACCACATAAATCATAAATTGTACAACAGCCCTACACTGGTTTGGTAAGTGTGATGTCATTGGTAGTAAAAAACAGAGCACACTATGTAAACAGAATAATAATCCAATAAAAGACAAATAAAATAGAATAAATCACTATGTGCTATTTGGAAATGGACATGATACACTTTATTATAAGATTATGTCGTGTCACAACACCGTACAACAAATCAATGTAACTAAAGTTTCTGTTCACTTTAAAACAAGACAATACCGGGGTGTTCAACACACTGCATTTAAAAGGCAGAAACACTTATTACTTTTACATTCATTCACAAATGCGTTAAATTGGTTTTAATCAGAAATGTACATGTAAATGTGAGTTTTTTTTTGTCAAAAACATAAAATAAAATAACAGTAGCACAGAGTGAAAACTCCCAAAGAGCTTAATGTGTCAGCAAGTCGTTTCCCATCAAGCTGTTCTTGAGCATCCAGAGCAAGAATGACAAAAATGAACCATCATCATGCAGTGTGCTGGAAATATGCAGTGTTGGGAACGTTACTTTAAAAAAGTAATTAGTTATAGTTACTCACTACTTGTTCCAAAAAGTAACTGAGTTAGTAACTGAATTACTTTATAATAGAAGTAATTAGTTACCAGGGAAAGTAACTATTTGCGTTAGCCTACTGTAAAAAAAAAAAAAATTAATTGCTTTATGTCAAAGACACACACACACACACACACACACACACACACACACACACACACACACACACACACACACACACACACACACACACACACACACACACACACACACAGACACACACACACACACACACACACACACACACACACACACACACACACACACACACACACACACACACACACACACACACACACACACACACAGAGATAAACACATGATTTCCTGTAAATGGAGCGGGGCGGAGCAACAGTTAACCAACCAGGTAACCGTGCTACATTAGAACAGGGAGGGAACCCTGTCAGTGAAAGTATTCAAACGGGTCAGACTTCATTTTGAGTCGACAGAGCAGAGAGGAACGATGGAAGCTGCAGACTGAGGCAGGGTGAGTGTTATTAAGACATTCTTAATATTTTACTCTCACAGTCACTTAGTTATTATTGTTCTCCCAGTGAACTGTATAAAAGTAAAGTTAGAATGAACTCAGCATTTAGTTTCATCTGTGGACAGAGCGTTGTGACAGTGTAATAATACACATTGAACTTAGAAAACAAGCACAGAATTAAAGCAAAAAAACAAGGTGGAGTACTGGCTGATTTTAGTAAAGGTTACTATAAAGTATACTGTGTATGAAAGATTAGTATGTATAGAGAGATTATGTGACATGTCTGTTAGTGTGTGACAATAGATTGGCACTCCCTGTTCTCTCAGTTTGGCTTGTGACTAATTAAAAAACTTGTTTCTCTTCATACTTGTTTTCTGAGCTCACAGTCCGTGATAAATGTTTCACCTCAGATTGGCTGAAGTCCAGAAGATGAGTGTTAACATGGAGGAAGAGGACAGAGCAGTGTCTCCAGTCCCCAGCTGTCTGTCTATGAAGAGTGATCGGTCCAAACCTGAACCTCCAAACTTCAGTAATGAACCTGGACCCTCAGACACAAAGTAAGTGAACTGGTACAAACTCATTCAGCTGGTAACGTTTTGTTGTGGCCGTAAACCACTTTAAAATCCCCAAAAAGAAGACATTACATTCTGCATTAACTCAGCTGGATCCACTTCCTCAATACATACACAGCTGTCACTGAAACCCAGAGAGGAAGAGAGGCGGAGCCTCTTTATGAGTCACTCAGTTTGTCACTGTGAGAGACTGCAGTCTGCAATGTAGTTCATACACTGAACTGATGAACCAGGAAACTGAAGTGTAACATGAGGCTTCACAGTAAATGTAAAGGTGTATCTATTTTTTTTTTAACATTTTAAAGATAATTGTTTTGGCATTTTTAATGTTTTATTTATAGTTCTGTGAGACAGAGATGAAATGGGGCAGAGAGGGGAATGACATGCAGAGAAAAGACACTGCCTGGTCACATTTGAACCGGGTCTGCTGTGGGGACTGAGCTAAGGGGGGGGGGGGGGGGGGGCTCTAACCACTACACCACCAGTGGCCCCATATGTAAACATTATTAAATTAACTAGTGCAGTGCCCCTAGGAAGCAGGTAAACAAAGAAACATATTAGACAGTACATTTGGCTGCTATCAGTGATGGCTAATTTTACACTGTTAAAGGTTATTATCAGTAAGTTACTTTGTAGAAGTTGGCTATAGAGTAGGGCAACATTCCTTAGTGTATTGTGTAAAGAAAACCACAAACTAATTCCATGTGTTTTGTTCAGTGAAATGAAACAGAAAATGTGTTAATTAATTAAGTGTTGAAGCCTAAAGAAGAATCGAGCTGTACAGGTGTTACCTATACAATCTGATATTATGGCACCTTGCAAACTGCCATCCATACTGCACAATGCACTCAAACTTACAATCAGTTGCCTATATAGTAAATGGCTGCACTGTGTATAAAAGGAGTCTATGCTGCACGCCATGACAACATTGTCAACCCCATTACCATTAGGCTACTGTTAGGTATTTGAAAGATAAGACAGAGTTTGGATAACTGTCAATTAACGTTACTGTGTCAGTAGCAGTCAGCTGTGTCTGTGTGTGTGTGTGTGTGTGTGTGTGTGTGTGTGTGGGGGGTGGGGGGGAACTTGTGTCCGCGCGCGGGCGGCCGGCCGCATCCGAGACCGTGCTGTCAATTAACGTTAACGTGTCAGTAGCAGGCAGCAGTGTGTGTGTGTTTGTGGGGGGGACTCATGTGCGCGCACACGCGCTCGGTGTGTGGGAGCGGACTTGTGTGCGCGCGGTCGCGCTCGGGCTTTCAGTTTAGATTTTAAACGGATATAAAACATTTTGTGGAAGCATCCAAGACCGTGCTGTATTATTACAGTGAACATAGCGTGAAGTGCAGTCTTTACCATTGCATCCTCATGAGCACTCCTACTTTCTGTATCTTTTACATACTATATACAGTATAACTTTTAAAACTATATTTTATTGACATTTCTTTATGTCGTTGCTGAATAAACTTTGTGACACAAAGAAAAATGTTTTGTGTCATCTTCCTCTTAGTATCTGAGACAGCTGTTAGTCACGTAGAAAAGTGTTTGTCTAAACTAAGATGCTACAAAACGCTAAACCTCCTTATCATCTACAGCTGCAGCAGTATTTAGAGCTTCCTGAATGGATTTGTCCTCAGAGAATTGATCAAGGATTCACATGATATGAATAATTATTAAAGATAATAAAACATCTTTGTGTGTTTTGTGTTTGCAGAGCTCAGTACCAGAGACAGAGAGCAGAGTCTCCAGTCCCCAGCTGTCTGTCTATGAAGAGTGACTGGTCCAGAAGGTCTGCTCCCAACTTCAGTAATGAACCTGGACCCTCAGACACTAAGTAAGAAAAAAAGAGTTGGTGAAATAGTTTTTTATTGTGGGCATAGTATCCATCCATGCCCCTCCCTTCCTATCTCCAATAGCAGAGACAGGCAGCATCGAGAAAGAAAAATTGACAAATATAAAATAGCTTATAGACATTTAAGAAGGTTACATGGGCACTGGTTTTTCAGTAAGCAGGTAAAAAGGCACAAAGACAGGCTAGGCTGATATACACTGCCCGGCCAAAAAAAAGCCAAACACTCAAATATCTTGTTTGACCATCGATAGCTTTGATTAAGGAACATATTCGCCGTAACACATCTGTATACACTTTATTTGGCACAAGGTTGCTTAGAACCTAGATTTGACTAACTGAAGCAACCCCAGACCTTACTGTACACTGCCACACAGGCTTGTACAGTAGGCACTAGGCATGATGGGAGCATCACTTCATCCACCTCTCTTCTTACCCTGATGCACCCATCATACAGTAAGCAAGTAAAAAAGGTATAGGCTAGGATTACAGGCTACCGATTTAGGTATTTCGGTAAGTTTGGATCCCTGACAAAGTGTTTCTATCATTCACAGTGACGTAGATGTTTTAAATGTAGTGAGTCCCCATGACCCACAGGTGGTGATTTGAGTGGGTCCCCAAAATAAATTGTATTTCTTTAGAAATTGTAGCGGTTATCTTCTTTGATGTTGATATGGGTATTATGAACATATATTCATGTTTGTTCAGAATGTATCAGACTCAAACATATTAATCAACCAATTTGTTTTCACCACTTCTAACAAGAGTTTCAACCTAACTAACCTACGGCCAAGCTGCCCAAAAGAACAGTTACACGATCAGCTCTCTTTAATGGACTTTCACTGGGAAGTAGCTGCACAAGTGTTGAGTTCGTATCAATAACAAACTATATGCTTAAAGTGTAACTGAACCCTTTTACTTGTTTTTTGAGATAGAAGCTGAATTAAATCACTATGGGCCAGTTTCGCAGACATGGATTAAGCCTAGTTCTGGACTAAATTGTACTTTCAATGGACAATCTCCATTCGAAATTCCATTTAGTCCAGGACTAGGCTTAATCCATGTCTGTGAAACTGGCCCTAAGTTGTTTAGGAACACATATATGCTGGTGTTAATTTTGAAAAAAATTGCAATATGTTAAATATCGGCAATTTAAGAAATGTTTTGTATTGTAAATTATTTTAGAACTTTACTAAGATTTGAAAAAAACTTTTTCGTCGGGTTCGAAAAATGACGTACTGCTGTACTTTTGGTGCAGCAGTACGTCATCACGTCGCCGCAAAGCCGGTCACGCTCTTTACAGGTCCATAGCTGGTCCATGAGCTACTACTGTTATACAGTCCCTCCAAGGATGTTATTTCGGGGGTTAACACCCTTAACTTCTACCGGCAGTGTGTCTGCATTATCTCGCTTGCACACACACACACACACACACACACACACACACACACACACACACACACACACACACACACACACACACACACACACACACACACACACACACACACACACACACACACACTGCCGCTAGCTCACTTGCGCTACTCTGTCTCCTAACTCTACGATAGAGACACCCGCCAACAATTTAGAATAAGAAAAGTCCTCCACCTCAGACGACCTATCTATGTGGCATAGGCTATATGAGCTCACTGTGTAGCGACCGTGCCGTTAGACTTTGTGTCACTCGATTTTTCACTGAAGTCATGTCATTCAGAGTGACAGCTAGCAGCTAGCCCCCTCCTTCAAAGACACCGCGCGCCCCCTCTCTCCTGAATGTCAGCCGGCTGATGTCGGAATGTTTAAAAACAAAGGTTCTCAAACAGAATTCAGAATCCATGGTCTGAAAGCATTTTTCAAAATCGTGCAGTAGCTCAAACAGGGGGTTCAGTTACCCTTTAATGAGACAGATCAGCACATCAGTGTTTGTGAAAACAGGAGAGTAGACATTAGAGCAACAAACATTTTACTTTCAGACTGATTGTAAATTCAAACAGAAAACTTTTACTGTTCTCTATGACCATCTCGGAAGAAATCAGGATTTTTTTTCAACGACAACAAATAATTAAA
Source organism: Ammodytes marinus (assembly GCF_949987685.1). Taxonomy (NCBI): domain Eukaryota; kingdom Metazoa; phylum Chordata; class Actinopteri; order Uranoscopiformes; family Ammodytidae; genus Ammodytes; species Ammodytes marinus. The sequence goes on from NC_137225.1 coordinate 26,332,937, forward strand.
AGGAATGTCTTCACATGACAGAATTATGAAGGATTAATGTAATATGAATAAAAATGTCATTGTGTTTGCAGAGTTCCTTACCAGACATCCAAGTCTGGAGTCCCCAGCTGTCTGTCTATGAAGAGCGACTGGTCCAGAGTTTTTATTGTATATTTTAGCTTAATAGTACTTTTTACTTTACTTACTTTTTAATAGTATGTTTTACTATAGGTATGTTGTGTTATGTAAATTTGTAACTTTATTTTCTCTTAGGGTGACTTTTACCATCGGTCTAGGGACTGCAGATGAAAAATAGCCTTCTGGCTAATTCTGGCATATTGACAGAAATGTTTGATAATATGCACTGTCCCTGTATTAAAAAAAATATATATATATTCCTATGAAGTTCAGTAATGAACCTGGACCTTCAGACACAAAGTAAGAAACAGTTTTTGCTTTTACAAATTAGTGCCGTGAAATGTTATCAGTAAGAACAGCCTCAACTAAAGCAAAGGGCTGTTACGAGTTTGAAAAACATTTTAAAAGAGCAGGATGTTGTGTAAATATACAAATAATGAGATAAGAAAAGCAGCTCATCAAAAGAGTGGAAATAAAAGGAACAATCCTTTTTCTTTAAGATTTATCTTTTAGGTTTCTTTATTTAGAAAAGACACCACATATTAATAAACATGAGCAACAGAGTTTAGCCATTTAATTTTCACCTGTGGTCCCTGACTGAATGTTATAAAACTAGCAGTTTTACTGTTGTCTGTGACCATCTGTGGACAAATCTGGATATTTTTCAACAATGACAATTCATACTGTATAATAATGAAGAAGTTTCCTCACAGGAAGAGGAAGAGGAGTGGTGTTTCTGTGGAGGAGCAGCCGTCCTGCTGTGCTTTGTGTCAGGACGTCCTGAAGGATCCGGTCTCTACCAGCTGTGGACACTGGTTCTGCAGACGGTGCATCACCTCATACTGGGACCGGCCTGATCCATCAGGAGACTCCTCCTGTCCCCAGTGTGGACAAACATCCAGAACCAGACCTGGACTGCAGACAGCCAGTCAGACCAGTAATCTACAAAGTCATGTTTCTTTACTTTGCAGCATGAATGTTTAAATGTTGTTTTTATATTGGTGATCATTACTAATTATTCTTTCTTTCCTTACAGTTGATGGCAGTCTGCAGGAGGTTCTAGATGAACATAAGATCAGTCTGAAGAGGAGATGTGAACGTGTGACTGAAGGAACTGATCAAACAGGAAGTGGAACTCTCCTCAACAGGATCTACACTGAGCTCTACATCACAGAGGGACAGAGTGAAGAGGTTAATACCCAACATGAGGTCAGGCAGCTTGAGACCGCTTCCAAGAAGAAGACCCTCCATGACACTCCAATCAAGTGCCACGACATCTTCAAAGCCTTACCCGACCAACAGGGACGCATCAGAGTCGTACTTACAAACGGCGTCGCTGGCGTTGGAAAAACCTTCTCAGTGCAGAAGTTCACTCTGGACTGGGCAGAGGGCTTGGAAAACCAAGATGTCAGTCTGCTGATTCTGCTTTCGTTCAGGGAGCTGAACTTGATCAGAGATGAGCAGTACAGTCTTCTCGAGTTGCTCCATGTTTTCCATCCAACATTACAGAAGGTCACAGCAGAGAAGCTCGCTCTCTGTAAAGTTTTGTTCATCTTTGACGGCCTGGATGAAAGCAGACTTTCACTGGATTTCCACAACAATGAGGTTGTGTCTGATGTCACACAGAAGTCATCAGTCAACATGCTGCTGACAAACCTCATCCAGGGGAATCTGCTTCCCTCGGCTCTCATCTGGATAACTTCCCGACCTGCAGCAGCCAATCACATCCCTCCTACATGTGTTAACAGGGTGACAGAAGTACGAGGCTTCACCGACCCACAGAAGGAGGAGTACTTCAAGAAGAGAGTCACTGATAAAGAGCTATCCAGGAGCATCATCTCACACATCAAGACTTCCAGGAGCCTCGACATCATGTGTCTAATCCCAGTCTTCTGCTGGATCACTGCTACAGTTCTGGAGCACATGTTGACTACAGACCAGAGAAGAGAGCTGCCCAAGACCTTGACTGGCATGTACTCATACTTTGTGATGGTTCAGACAAAGAGGAAGAAGCAGAAGTATGAAGAGGGACATGAGACGAGTCCACAGGAGCTGACGGAGGCCGACAGGGAAGTTCTTCTGAAGCTGGGGAGGCTGGCGTTTGAACAACTGCAGAAAGGAAACATCATGTTCTACCAAGAAGACCTGGAGCAGTGTGGTCTGGATGTCACAGAGGCATCGGTGTTCTCAGGAGTTTGTACCGAGATCTTCAAAAGAGAGAGTGTGATCTTTGAGAAATCTGTCTACAGCTTTGTTCATCTGAGTATTCAGGAGTTCCTGGCTGCAGTCTACATGCACCACTGTTACAGCAGCAGCAAAACAGAGGTACTAGAGGGTTTCTTTGGAAAAAAATATGTAAATTCATCCCTGGATGTCTTCCTGAAGAGTGCCTTGGAGAAATCCTTTAGACGTAGAAACGGCCGCCTGGACCTGTTTGTCCGCTTCCTTCATGGCCTCTCTCTGCAGTCCAACCGGAGACTCTTAGGAGGCCTGCTGGGTCCAACGGACAACAGTCCAAAAACCATCAAGAGAGTCATCAACAACCTGAAGGAGAAGAAGACCAGTATCTCTCCTGACAGAAGCATCAACATCTTCCACTGTCTGACGGAGATGAACGACCAATCAGTTCATCAGGAGATCCAAGAGTTCCTGAAGTCAGAGAACAGATCAGAGATGGAACTCTCTGTGATCCACTGCTCTGCTCTGGCCTACATGCTGCAGATGTCAGAGGAGGTTCTGGATGAGTTGGACCTGGAGAAGTACAACACATCAGACCAGGGAAAACAGAGACTGATTCCAGCTGTGAGGAACTGCAGAAAAGCTCGGTAAGTCCAGTTGTGGTTAACAATGTAAAAAGTATAGATGAGTAGTTCTTTAACTATACACTTAAGCTTTCATCTGTTTGTCTTAAACTTGTTCATTACAAACATTATATGGCAGTTGTTTTTGTCCTAGATTACGACTATGCTCCAGAATAAAAAAAAAGATTTTAATCATTTTCTGAATGGGAGGTCCTGGATATATGCTTTAAATATATATGCTTTCATTCATTGATTGTGTATATTTGTGCTAGAACTTATTTTGGAAAAGATTAGAACTTATTGTTAATACAGTTATTCTGTTAATTATTATTTCAAGTGACGGTTCGCTCCTGTGGCTCCGGCCTTCGTTGCAGTGGTCGTGGGTTCAAGTCCGACCCGTGGACCTTTACTGCAGGTCATCCCCCCTCTCTCTTTATCTCCCCATTTCAACTCGGCTGTCTAGTGGAGCTTGAAAATGCCAAAAAATAATCTTAAAAAAAATATATATATATTTCAAGTGAATATTTAACATTGCTTAAGAAGTCACTGTGGCCAAATCTGGTGCTAACTTTGTGGAGACAGACACAGGATCAGGGGCCGTATTCACAAAACATTTTAAGGCTAAGAGTACGTCCTAACTCGCTGATTTAGGAGTAACTCTTAAAAATAAGGGGCGTTTCACTCCTAATTTTAGGACTCCTAACTTTTTAAGATAAGTGTAATTCACCAAGCATTTTAGCGCTAAAACCAGCTCCAAAATCTATGAAAAGCTAGGAGTCCTCGAGAGGTGTCCTAAGTCACTAAGAGTAAATCACAGACAATCATTTGATGGTGTTTTGGAGAGATGTAATTCTAGTGAGCTTTATAAAATGTACCTTTAATAACTGATTGTTTAATGATCTTAAAACATTGGACCAAATTTAGCGGAAAATATACCTATGACAGATACTTTAGCTCATGATGATACACCTATTAAGAAAAACAGCAGCTCAATGTACCTCAATCCTGTTCTTGAGAAAGAAATTATAGATGTTGTAAACAAATGCAAAAACAAAACTTCCATTGATTGTGATGACATTGACATAAAAACTGTTAAAAGGGTAATTAAGGGTATCTCTAGACCATTAGCACACATCTGTAACCTGTCATTCCAAACTGGACAATTTCCTAATAAAATGAAAACAGCCAAAGTCATACCGATGTACAAAACTGGCAATAAACACCACTTCACAAATTATAGGCCAATCTCTCTGCTCCCACAATTCTCCAAAATTCTTGAAAAACTATTTAAAGACAGATTATGCAAATTCATAGATAAATACAAATTACTCACCGACAGTCAATATGGATTCAGAGCAAACCGGTCAACAGCACTAGCCTTAACAGAACTCACAGAAGAAATCACTAACTTCACGGACAATAAGAAATTTGCGATCGGGACATTTATAGACTTAAAAAAAGCATTTGATACTATAAATCACAATATATTAATTACAAAACTGGAACAATATGGGATCCGGGGGGTAGTTTTGAATTGGGTGAGGAGCTATTTAGAGAGAAGGCAACAATTTGTGATGATGGATGGATTTAAGTCAGCATGCTTGGACATCGTGTGTGGGGTTCCGCAGGGGTCAGTGCTGGGACCACTGTTATTTAACTTGTACATCAATGATATTTGCAATGTATCGAAATCTCTAAAATTTGTACTTTTTGCGGATGACACAAATATACTGGTTTCTGGGGAAAATTTGCAGCAACTTCTGTCCACATTGACCGCAGAGATTAGCAAACTAAAAAAATGGTTTGACAGAAATAAGTTATCTCTAAACCTAAATAAAACTAAAATTATGATATTTGGAAACTGTAAAAAATCAGAAAACATTGAGGTACAAATAGAGGGTGTAAACTTAGAAAGGGTATATGAAAACAAATTTCTGGGGGTAATCATTGACGACAGAATTTGCTGGAAACCTCATATAAAACACATACAAACCAAACTATCAAGAAGCATTTCAGTCCTGTCCAAAGCTAAGCACTTCCTGAATAATAAATCACTCCATATTCTTTATAACTCATTAATATTACCATATTTGTATTACTGTTCAGAAATCTGGGGAAACACATACAAAAGCTCTTTACAACCGTTGTATATTCTTCAGAAGCGAGCCATTAGAATAATCCATAATGTAAATTATCATGAACATACTAATCAACTATTCATACAGTCCAAAACTCTCAAATTTCCTGATCTGGTTGAATTCAAAACTGCCCAAATAATCTTCAAAGCCAGAAATTATATGCTACCAAAAAACATACAGGCAATGTTTTCTGAAAGGGAGGGACGTTATAAGTTAAGGGGACAGCTGAACTTCAAGGTCCACCACACACGCACAACAAAAAAGAGCTTCTGTATCAGCATCTACGGAGTAAAATTGTGGAATAAGTTAAGTGTGGAAGTACAGAAAAGCCAAAACATAAGACAGTTCAAAAACAGATATAAAGACATCATCTTCACAAAGTACAGAAATTTAGAAAAGCCTTTATAACATGGACATATGTAGACTGTAGTTTTGTAGAATACATGGTATTTGTATTTATATTTGTAATATTTATATATGTATAGTAACTTACAATATACATGTATGGGTATTTATAATGTAATATAAATAGTTTATAGTATATATATATATGATTGTTTATTATATATATGTATATGTGTGTGTGTATGTATGTATGTGTATGTATATATATATATATGCACAAAATGATTCGGTACTCATGTATATATGCATTATTATAGCTTTTTATTATACTGACATGCTAATAACATAATCTATCCAAGCAAAATTGATCTGTTAAGGGGTAGGACTAGATAAGTTTTTTACTTCCTCCTACCCCCTTTCGAGCATGTCTGTTTTTCTTTTGCTTTTTTTAATTCTATTTCTTTGTTTTGCTTTTGTTTGTTTGTTATTTATTCATCTATTTTTTTTTATTGCATGTTCGAAATAAAGACAATCAATCAATCAATCAATCAATCTTAGTAAAGCTATATTTGGAAAGTATAGACACATTTATATTTATTATATTTATATAAAAAATATTTATTAAGTTCCTTTTCCTGCAGTTGCTTTGGGTTTACGATGCACTGAAAGTTACTGTTGGTGTCTATGTGGCACTATTGTAGGTTAATTGTGAACGAATGTGTGGGAAACCCTGCAGTATCTTGGTTTCATGTTAAATCAGTGTCACTTGTCATCAATTGTATTTAAAAACTCTTCACTTTAATACAGCGACACGATATGGATATCTCCCACAGTGTTTCTATCATAAATTCACTCTTAGCTCTCATTCCCTCTCAGCCAATCACTGTGGGCATAGAAGGTATGAACATGACATCATCCATAGCAACAGGGTCAACACCGCCCTCTAGTCTTAGCTTAGGAGTCCCTCCCATTCCTTAGTAAAAGTTGGCCTTAGCAGCTTTGTGAATAGGTTTTAAGAAATTACTCCTTACTAAGAACTTTTAGTGCTCCTTAGGAGTACTCTAAGCGCCAAGATAAAATGTTTTGTGAATACGGCCTCAGATCACTGTGGACATTATTGCAGCATTGTAATATAAAATGTTCTCCATTCATCTGCAAGATTATTGAAACAAAGATTAAATGTCTGTAGGTGAGGGAGAGAAGGAAAGTGGTGATAATGATGTAAAACACAGTGAGATCAGATGAACTGAACTAGGGATGAGCATTTCCAGTCATTTTAATTTTCGAGTCCTCTCATTACGCTATGAACGAGTAATTGTTTCCTCAGATGGAACTTTTGTTTTACCTGAACCTCTGATGGGACGAGCAAAGGTTTCTCAAATCAGGACATTTCAAACTGTTCTGTCATCAGTTCTCTTTCATAATAACATTTTGTAACACTTGTGTCATTACAGACTTACTGGCTGTGGACTCTCAGAGACTCACTGTGAAGTTGTGGCCTCGGCTCTGAAGTCCAACCCCTCCCATCTGATAGAGCTGGACATGGGCGTAAACAACCTGAAGGATTCAGGAGTGAAGGCTCTCTGTGCCGGACTGGAGAGTCCAAACTGCCGACTGGAGACACTGAGGTCAGTTCACTGACTGGAGCTCGTAGAGTTTTCTATTTGTTCAATTGACTGAGGTTTAAAGTTTTGGTTCAAAGATGTTCTTTGGCAGATTGAATTTAATAGATTTATTCTTAATTGTAGTCTTCTCAAAAGATGTTTGAAATAATAAACTAATTGCAAATTTCAAAACTACCACATTACAACTGGAGCACTCCCTGCACAGTGTTTGCTCATTGGTCCATTCGTGAAGCCAAATGCCTTGGGATTGCTCTTGTGCATGTTGCCCGTCTTAGTGGCAGCCAAGAGGGTGTGTTGCCATAAATCCTGTTTAAGAAACAAGAGACACAAAGCAAAGATTTCATTAGTCTCTATTGCAGGATTAATTCTGCCGTGTCCCTGTGATATTAATTATCGCCGCGCGCCCCATAGTGGCTTGGTGAATTATAAAATGAGATTTAGTCAAAAAACAAAAAAAATTATAGTATCAAAACTTCTACATGATACTGATGCATCAAATGTATTTATATCTGTAACACTTTACACAAATGCCTTGAGCACTAGTGACTGTTGACACTGGAAACCATAGAAACAAGGAATTTTGAAGAAGGATTCACACTCTGAGGATTTTAGGAGGAAAGAGACTCTGTTGTAGTTTCTACAAACACATGGAGAGACCATTAATACTGTTTGTGATTCAGACTCTGTTGTAGTCACATGGCAGGAGAGACCATTAATAGGGGGATTCAGAATAAGAACAGACTGGTTACGCTTTATGTAATGGTCTTTGTAATAAGCTCTTGAGGTAAAACAACTTTCTTATTGTTAAGTAGAGGAGGAGTTCAGAAAGGAGGGTTTGCCATCATGGGCATCGGTCGGAATCTAACGAGCCGTGAATTTTATTTATTTCTCAAACCATTGGATTTGTGATGAATCTAAAACTTCATATGATAATAAATAATAATGCAGATACAGTAACTTCATACTTTGGGGCGACTGTGGCTCTGTTGGTAGAGCGGGTCGGCTGATGATCAAAGGCTTGGAGCCTTGACACCTGTGTCATAGTTGTTGTGTCCTTGGGCAAGACACTTCACCCACCTTGCCTCGTGTGAATGTCGATAGTTAGCTGCTGATATCGGTGTATGAATGTGTGTGTGAATGGTAACGTGGGAAAGGAAAACAGGTCTCCCTTGCAAAAGAGTCTTCGGTCTCAATGGGATATACCTGTAGAAATAAAGATTAAAAAAAATTAAAAAATACTGCACATTAGCAAACAAAAGGAAAATCAACTCCAATTCTGCCGCTTCATGTGATGATCTACAAATGGAGACTGAAAAGGTGAGCCAGGTGTATAGGGAGTGAAACAGGTTCACTAGATCAGGTTAACGAGCAGTGAACAGTGTGAGGGTCACCAATCAGTGCTACTAACCAGGAAGTGAACTGAGTGTCTGAATAAGAGAAGAGGAATCTTTACTATAATCATGTATTTATTAAGCAGTTAATCTTGCTTTTTAAAGCTGCATCTAAAGTGAGGCGATAATCAAAGATTAATTAACATTAATAAGGCATTGTTCTCGCTTCAGATCCGATAGCTGCATCAGGCATAGGTGAAGAGTTAACTGCTAATAAATGAATGGTAAAGTAATTTGAACCTTATTAATAAAGCAAGAAAACAAGTTACTAAAGGTTGGACAATAACATAGTAGAGGGATTAGTGAGACTCAATAACTGGGTTTGAAATGCTTTTATGAACGATAATGTTTTTATAAACTTAATACATTTATGTTATTAAACATCTATAAATTGTTAAACAAGTTTCTTATAATAATCACTGATAACACACACACACACACACACACACACACACACACACACACACACACACACACACACACACTCACACACACACACACACACACACACACACACACACACACACACACACACACACACACACACACACACACACACACACACACACACACACCGGAAGACAAATATCAAAGCATATTTCCAAATGCAGGTGTTAAATGTATCAATATCATATTTCTCCTCTAACTCCAGACCTGACTGAGATCAGCAGCATGTTATTAATGTGTTGACATGAATAGGTGTGTGAATGTTGTGGTGACATGTGGAGGATATCTGTAGAAGGCTGACATTATGATGATCCACAACAACACAATGACAAAGTCACTCTACTCATTTTAGAGGAAAGCTCATTGATTAGAACAAAGTCATGTTGAGCTGCACATTTAAAACCTGAACACATCTGATTGGATTATTCATTATGTTTTATTTACATCATTTATTCTTTATTCAGATTGAGGTCCTGCAGTTTGTCAGAGATCAGCTGTGCTTCTCTGGCCTCATCGCTGAAGTCCAACCTCTCCCATCTCAGAGAGCTGGATCTGAGCTTCAACAAGCTGCAGGATTCAGCAGTGAAGCTGCTGTGTGGTTTTCTGGAGAGTCCACACTGTAGACTAGAGACTCTGAGGTCAGTTCACTCACTCTGTTACTATTGTAGATCTTATATATTTAATTAACATTTGAAATTAATTTATGTAGAAACATAACTTGTATACATAAAGCTATACATTTTCCTTGTTTATATTTTCATTTATCTTGTTCCCACATTCAGCTGGGAGCAGCGTGTTCCATTACTAAAGTCAAAGTATGGTATTCTAGAATTTACAAGGTTTTGTATAATTATATTGAATAATCAAAGTCACGTGTACACATACTAATCATAACATTACAACATTAATTTAGTCAAATGTGTGAAAGGGTAGATCTCAGGAACAGATTCTCTGTCCAGAGTTCATGTGTGAACTTCATTACAGTAGGAACACATTTAAATCAGGATTGGACTTCCTGTCCTCACAAATCAAATGACATTGTTGTTTTGCAAAGAAAAGAAAGACTAAGAGGCACAGAGGTGTTTAGATATATTTAGAAAATGCTCAAGAGTTTAACAAATGTATCAAACTGCCAACCAAACGTTCCTGTTTTCCCTTTAGAAATCATCTCTGTAGAAGAGAGGCATGGGGGGGGGGGGCGTCTTAATTTACGTCTTAATTTCTCATTTTATTTTCCCTTGTTTGGAAATAGATCGAGGACAAGTTAAGAAAATGAATGTATCGTTATATGTCAAATAGATTCAACTTTCAGTGTTTCTGTTGTTGCTAGCACTGCTTCTTTAGACGTTAGGAATTCTAAAATTGTCTGCAAATCCACCATTTAAAAAAGGTGCTCCGAGGAACTTTCAGTTTGTGTTCATTCTAGCGCCCCCCTTTGGACAAAAGCGGTAGTGTTTTTACCACACCAGCTGTTTTTACTGGGTGAGCGTACCCATGACAAAGGCATTAAGAAAAACTATATAAAAATAGCTTTCTCTGCACTGATGGTCTGGTTTGCTGGTAAATGTCATTTATGATCATCAGAGGAAAAATTATACTTTAAAGCAAAATTTTTTTCAACACCTTTTTCATCCCTGACTTTGCATCCCCTAAAACACAATTGTTTAGTTTATTTTTAATAAAAGCGCACACTGATTTTTGGGGTAAATCTTCACATTTTATTTTGAATTTCCAACCAACTAATATTTCAGTTCATATTGTCAACGTTTCCTTTCATTTCAGTTTGTTTTGGCAAATAATATCTGTTCCTTAATATTGATACGTCTTAACACACACACACACACACACACACTCACACACACACACACACACACACACACACACACTCACTCACACTCAAGAGGATAGAGATCAAAGCATAGTATGTTGTTATGCATATGTGTGATGTCTGTAGAAAGCTGACATTATTAAACATCTATAAATTGTTAAACAAGTTTCTTATAATAATCACTGATAACACACACACACACACACACACACACACACACACACACAGACTCAAGATCCCTCTAACTAGTATTTTAGTTTTATTGTAAATATTTACCAGTTGACAGAGAATCATTTAATTTGTTCCCATTAATTTAAGTTTGTTTTAGCAAGTAATATTAGTAACCTGATATTGATCCATCTGAAAACACACACACACACACACACACACACACACACACACACACACACACACACACACACACACACACACACACACACACACACACACACAGGAAGACAAATATCAAAGCATATTTCCAAATGCAGGTGTTAAATGGATCAATCTAATATTTCTCCTCTATTTCCAGACCTGACTGAGATCAGCAGCGTTGTTAATCTGTGTTGACATGAATAGGTGTGTGAATGTTGTGGTGACATGTGGGTGATGTCTGTAGAAGGCTGACATTATGATGATCCTCAACAACACAATGACTAAGTCACTCTACTCATTTTAGAGGAAAGCTCATTGATTAGGACAAAGTCATGTTGAGCTGCACATTTAAAACCTGAACACATCTGATTGGATTATTCATTATGTTTTATTTACATCATTTATTCTTTATCCAGATTGAGATACTGCAGTTTGTCAGAGACCAGCTGTGCGTCTCTGGCCTCATCGCTGAAGTCCAACCCCTCCCATCTCAGAGAGCTGGATCTGAGTTACAACTACCTGCAGGATTCAGCAGTGAAGCCTCTGTCTGATCTTGTGGAGAGTCCACACTACAGACTGGAGACTCTGGAGTGAGTAGAGGGTTGGAGTCAGTCCATTATGCTTTCAGCTGAATGTCACTAAACACAGTTAATATCAAAGATCCAGTATTTCCTGGTAAACCTTAAACCTTGTCATTAGCTGCTTTCCTCATTTAAAAACGGCATTTTGTATTCACTCTGGTTATCTTTGTCTAATTTTACATTTGTTTGATGATCTGAAACATTTAGTTGTGACAAATATCCAAAAATAGAAGAAATCAGGAAAGAGGCAAATACTGTTTTCATAACACTGTAGGACATTTCATATTTCATATAAATACACAGTGACTAAGTTTATGTTTGAACTTTTAAAAGATAACGTAACAAATGTGTAAATATAAAAACATATGGACATTAAAAAAGACAAAAAGAAATATATAAACGTAAACAGACTCACTGACTGATGGAGGGAGTCTCTGTAAACTCTGATTCATGACTTCTGTTGTCTGTCTTCTTCCCTCAACAGATGGAAATTGTAGTGAGTGAGTGAGTGAATGAGTGTGTGAATGAGTGATTGAGTCAGTGTGTGTGTGTGTGTGTGTGTGTGTGTGTGTGTGTGTGTGTGAGTGAGTGAGTGAGTGAATGATCAAACGTCCCGCAGAGCGACTAAAGATGAGGAGGACGAACTCTAAATAAGATAATGCTGGTGGTCCACATACAGACACTGTGTAGTAATGGGCTTCCTGACCATCTCAACAGAGCGTTTCACTAACATGTTGACAGATGTCTATGCCACTGATTGACACGGAGGGGTAACTGGTCTCTGTGCTTGTGTGTGTGATTGATTCAACAAGCATAAATGACTGTTTGCTTCCACCTACCTGATAATATGCACTTTAGGAATGATTCAACAGGCATATACTGCCCCAAGTGGTGGGAGGTAGAATACACACTAAACATAAAGTGGCTCTCACATATTCCATACAGCCAATTAAGTGCTTGTGTTTGAATCTATGACCTCATTTGTTGATAATTTGCCAGTTACAGTTTTAAACCTTTTGACTTTGTAACCATAGAAACAGTGATGTGATGTTCAGGTCTTGGTCTTTGGATCTTTATAGACTTTCTGGATCAACTTTTTTATTTTAATTGACTAAATTGTGTATTGTTGCTGAGCTTGCTGAATACAACCAGGTGGATCTTTTGATCTACTGAATAAGCAGAAAACTCTTTCATCCTTTTTGCTTCTTCAGTCCACCTACTACAGGAACTCTAAATCTGAGGCCAAACAAAGCCCACCTTAGCTAGCAACATACCCGTTTACAGAGCCTAGGCTGTTTATCAAGGCTGGATTTTTTTCCAGTGCACACAGAGATATTCACTCATTTTGACAACAAGCGTTCTCCAGAAAGTATTTTGGACAGCAGGTGGTGCTGTTGCTTAAGGAGTGACTTTCAAACATTCACTGTCCCTCTTCCTCCTTCATAAATACTGATCATGAAGGACTATCTATTATATGTGTCTATGCTGGTTAATTTCTTGAAGGTTTTTAAATCAAATCTTAAAGCTGACACTGCAGGTGAATGGCGTAAAATGTTTAACTTGTAGATACATACCATTATGAAACGTTGCCAGTTTATTACTGATATTAAAATGATTATTTTCATGTAAATATGAAAATGCAGCACTTACGAACTGTCCTGATTGTAGCATATTATATGCTAACTAGATACTGCTTATGATCAGCTGTAGTATATAGAACAGAACAAAAATAATTGTATGAGATTTTGAACACAGTAAGAGACCCAGATGCGGAATGAAACACAGGAGACAAAAATGAGTTGAAATAATAAAAGCCTTTACTTAGCAGTCCAGAGGTCATACATGATAATGCAACAAAATCCATTCAGGGAAAAGGCACAAAATGCTAATGCGTTTGTGTAATGCCTGTACTTTCATACCAAAAGACTGGCACTCAGGTCGCCGCTATTTTGCTGCAGACATGACCCTCGGTTTGTGAATAGTCTCTTAATATTGTAGTAGAGCTATGCAGAACCAGGGATGATAAAATACATAATTTATCACATTTCCACTGCATATTACTTTGTAAGAAAAATGTGCACAGGCACATTCTATACGTCTTTAATAAAAAAAACAAACAAACTGATGTTTAAATTTCAAAATCAAGTCCGGATTTATAAGTTTTCCTTTTTAAATTATTTCTTTCTTCCTGGAATTGGCCGCTGCTTCCGTTTTTATCTCTCCTTATTTGCATAAAATTGGGAAATGCCCATTATATATAAAAACGTGTAAGGCCGTTAAGTGTGTCCGTTCTGTGCTACTGTAGAAACATGGCGGTGCAACATGGCGGCCTCAGCGCCCTGCTCCTATGTAGATATAAAAGGCTCATTCTAAGGTCATAAAAAAACAAGAAAATATACACTAATTAGGTCTGCTTCGGTGATGTCACTCCTCATTTGCATAACGTTGGGAAATGCTCAACTTCAAATTGACGATGTGGGCGCTCAGACTGCTGCAAACGCTCTTGGACGCCAGTGTCGCTCGTGAGGCTTTTGGTGTGAAAGCAGGGTCAGTCCATAAAGCACTTTGTAACGGTGTTGAAAAAAGGTTGCATACAAATGAATTAATGTAAAAACTGTAATAAATAAACTCAGACAGTAAAAAACGGGCATGTGTGCACACTACACAGATTATGACACACAGGGTATTAATAGGCTAAGCTTAATCGTTAACAAGACACAGGTGTAAACAACAACAACTTTAAACAATGTAATGGTTTATCCTATGTAATAAGATCATTGTTTCTTGTAACGTATTTAATGTTTACTCCAATGTATATATATAATTGTATCTTGTCTATTTTTCTATTCATATGTGTTTATTCTACCGACCTGCCCAGGGACTACAAGTGGAAAATATCCATTTGCTAAAACCTACTACAAAGAAGCATCTCTCCTCTTGCTCTAAACAAGGTTCATGTTTCTTTTTGTTCATTGTCCCTGTATAAATAAAGTTACATAACATTACACAATACACAACAACAATGCCTACAAAAGAAAACAGGATGTGAGCACAAAAGAAAACCAATTTGACAGATTATCACAGTTTTACTACAATGATCTTAGAGTAGGTTTAACAATATTATTCAGGCTTTTTCTGTCTTTAACGTGAGGCTATGGAACTAGACAATAAAAGAAAAACATATGAAGTCAAATACTTGGTAGAAACTACAGAGAAAGAGTTGAGTTTGCGATGACGGTGAGTTCTCTATTGCCCCAGCTTAAACGCTACGGTGGCCTTCAAGGACAAGAAGCTAGTTACTAAAGATGGCATCATCCACCACTGCCTCAAGTCTTTCCACAATATCAAGTGATGAGGTGAAGATGTATTTAGTTATTTATTCTATAGTACTTCTTCTTCTTCTTGGTCTCTCAACAGGTGCATTTCCCCAGGACGCCCACTATATATAAAAATGTGTAAGGCCGTTAAGTTTGTCCGTTCTGTGCTACTGTAGAAACATGGCGGTGCAACATGGCGGCCTCAGCGCCCCGCTCCTATGTAGATATAAAAGGCTCATTCTAAACTCATAAAAAAACAAGAAAATATACAAAAATTAAAACATATCGATGAATGTTATATTCCTTGTCTACCAGGTATGTTATGAAAAATGCCAATGAGTTTAGTGTATTTTTATGGTGTTTCTCCAGAATAACGGTACTTGGTGGCTCCCAGGAATTGGATAAGATGAGAAGAAAGATGGAATTAATATTTGGTCAGGATGATGACTTGTCAGTTTGATGAATGATGCTTCTACAGGGCCGGCTCATTTAAACCTGTAGGGATGAACAAAACAACAGTCACCACCAATTTAAATACACACAAAATAAACAAACGTCTAGCCCCTCTGCCTGTCTGACTGTGATTCATTCTGAAGCCCATATCAAAGACCAGAGAATGCCAGTCCAACCTTACTGTTACTAGAATTATTTCATCAAACTACCCAAGTGTTTGAATAATTGAAACTGAGTCAGGCCTTCTTGGAAGCAGGTGAATTTACTTGCAAACAGCATACAAGGGAATCAACAATGTACCTGGCTTGATACATGGTTGAATACCTCGAATGAACAGTGTACAGAGATTATATGTAGTGAAATGTGTAGGCGTATACACTCGGTTTGTGTGTCCAGCCCGTTTTGCTGGCGAAAGCAGAAACATTTTAATTAGGCAGATATTCCCAGAAATTCATCTCAGCTGGTGTTATCCTTCATACAATGTCTGATAACAGAATATGGGGAGTGAAACTACTGTGCACATGAATGCGTCATACCTCTGTATGTGCCAAAATCTTATTAGGCAGTTTCTTCTTCAAGGCTAAACAACAACTTGTAGCAAAACACTTTGGAGTTCTTTGGGACAAAGTTCAACAGCCAGAAAGCATGTATTGTGCATTAAAATATTATACAATAGAGCAAATTAAATTCTGTTAAGATTCCACCCTTTTTATAATATTTAATGCAACTTTTTGCAACACTTCAAAGCAAAAGGGCAAAGCATATGAGTAAATATATTTCAGTCAAGCAGAATAATATCAAGTACATCAACATCACAGTTGTGAAAATGCAAGTTTGTGTACTGGTGCAACGTCGTCTATGTACAGTTTCAGAGAGGACAGTTTTTTGCAGAAGCCAGGGAACAGGAACCTAGGTCGTCTTGATGGTCAACAAGTCCCTTTTGTGGCATTTTGACGCAAAGTGTCCTTCATATCACAGTCACTGGGGGAATGGTTAGGCATTACCATAACCTATTCAGATTGTTCCTCAGTGTCCAATTGTCCTTATTGAAGCATGGTCAGCTTTGTCTTCTCCTTGCATCTGAAACAGAATGAATTTGAGCAGTAACATGTTCTCAAAAGAAATGCTCATCATTCTGCCAGGGTTGTTTCTAAAATATCATCCTATCCATTTTGCTTGCTCTAGATGTCACAATTAACGCACAACAACATTTTAGGATAGGTTTGATTTCATTCTTCAGTTCACATTTTTTGTCTGTGTTTGGGCAGCATTCAAGCACACACAGGCAGGCAGGCCCTCCCTTTTCTGAATGGGACTGAATCACACACACACATTTTCCTTCAGATACTCCCATTTTTCACCTCACAGAGACTGCGTCTCCCACACACATTTTTTACATGTGCTCTCTCCTTCTCTCTTTTCAAACATGCATTTCATCTATCACATAACACATTATGATCACATTGTTCAGCACACAAATCCCTTTTAACTTGTAGTTCAAATCAAAAACATTGAATAATTCTTTTTAGTGAACATTTTCATAAAAAGAACACAAAAGGACGCTTTTTGTAAGTTTATGCTGGGACTTCAAATGATTGACTGCACCTTTAATCTTTAAGGTTCACTATGGGGCTTGGATTGGCAAGATATTTAGCTCTAAACTTTAAAGCGTTTAGCAATTTAGTCAGAACTCTGGTCATCTTTAGGAGACAAGCATTTTATAACCCATCATAACAGCATAAAAATTGTATGCACACTTACTAAAACCTTTTATCTCCCTTCCCCTACATACTTTTTCTTTCTTTATAACATCCATAAACAATCAGTTCCAAACAATCTTTTTCCTCTTACACTTTCAACAACATTCTCTTATCATCTCTTTGGCCACCACCTTTCTCTTTACTGTTCACTCTTTTACAAGTAATTTAATTTTTAAAATGTAAAATCTAACATTAAATTACCCAGTAATCAATTTAAACAGGGTGAACACCCCTATTCCCTCCAATTGATTAACAAAATTCACCAATTTAAAACTAGAACACCCTATGTGATGTATTCTAAATAAAACTAATAAATCTACTCAGCAGATGTAGACTATTGACAAACATAACAAAACAAAACAAATAGGTGAGACTTATTCTTGGTAAGTGTTAAGACCTCAAAACACTAGTAAAAATTGTGACAAACAAAACAAAGAGGTGAGACTTATTTCTTTGGCTAGTGTCAAGACCTCAAAAACACTAGTAAAAATTGTGACAAGTTTTGTATACTTAGTGACCCACCGTAACACTAATCACAGCTTTTTGTTCTTCCTAAACAGTGAAACTTCATAAACACTCGTATGATGTCTAACAGTAGTTTTTTCAACCGCAACCAATTGTTTTCATAAGTTAAACTCTCAGTTTTATTCTAACTTCCTAGTGTCATGAAACAAAAGATAACTGCTAGACTTGGTTTTTTCAGACATCAACATCTGAATAAAAGGGAATGCGCCGAATCCCACACTAATGGCCATCTTTGAGACTTTATTTGTTGTGAGTGTATTTCCTCAAACACTACAGGTTGAGATAGGTTTGTCTCTAGTGCATCTTCCCAAACACTACAGGTTGAAATATTTTTCTCTTTAGTGCATTTTCCCAAACACTACGATCAGTTATTCTCCCTTACGGTAAAACCATGAGAAATACTGCTTCATAAACTAGTTTATCTACCTAATACATAAAACAAAGGAATTCCTAATTCCTGGACAAAACAAAATCAGCTGTTTATATTCACCTGATTCGAAGAAAGCCTCGACTCGCTCAGTTTTGGCTCTGGATTCCGTCACCCCTCCTCCGTCCAAGTAGAGTCTGCAGACAGCCTCTTTTGTAGCAATGTTCACTGGAGGTCTTTTGTCGAGAGTCGTGGACTCCCCCGTGCCCGGTGCAGGCTCTTCTCGTCCAGAGGATGAGGATGTTGGATCCGGCTCGAAGGACCATTTGTTACTAGAATTATTTCATCAAACTACCCAAGTGTTTGAATAATTGAAACTGAGTCAGGCCTTCTTGGAAGCAGGTGAATTTACTTGCAAACAGCATACAAGGGAATCAACAATGTACCTGGCTTGATACATGGTTGAATACCTCGAATGAACAGTGTACAGAGATTATATGTAGTGAAATGTGTAGGCGTATACACTCGGTTTGTGTGTCCAGCCCGTTTTGCTGGCGAAAGCAGAAACATTTTAATTAGGCAGATATTCCCAGAAATTCATCTCAGCTGGTGTTATCCTTCATACAATGTCTGATAACAGAATATGGGGAGTGAAACTACTGTGCACATGAATGCGTCATACCTCTGTATGTGCCAAAATCTTATTAGGCAGTTTCTTCTTCAAGGCTAAACAACAACTTGTAGCAAAACACTTTGGAGTTCTTTGGGACAAAGTTCAACAGCCAGAAAGCATGTATTGTGCATTAAAATATTATACAATAAAGCAAATTAAATTCTGTCAACACTTACTGTAAAATAAAGCTCTTTCTTTCTTTATTTAAATTTTTTTTTTTAAGCATTTTACATGCTTTATTGACAGTGTGTAGAGACATATATGAAATGGGTCAGAGAGGGGAATGACATGCAGAGAATGACCCGGGCTGGATTCTAACCAGGGTCTGCTGTGAAGAGGACTCTATGGAGGGTGGCGGGGGGGGGGGGGGGGCTCTAACCACTACACAATGAGCACACCCACTTAAAATGTTTCTCTTTTTCTATCTCTTCACTGCACACATCCTCCGATAGCATAAAGAGGATTCCATCACCAAATTGGCATAACGATAATACATGCAGTTTGTGAACCTGATTGCCTGCAACAAAATAAAAAAAACTGCCTTGCAAACAAATTTAAGGGGACCCGCAATTATGCAGAGCTCTACCTCAGAGTCTCCAGTTTACAGTGTGGACTCTCCAGAAAACCACACAGAAGCTTCACTGCTGAATCTGACAAACTGCAGTCCCTCAATCTGAAAAAAGTAAAAACAACAGGTAGAATGAATGTGTCAGTAGCACAGGTTAGGGTTTGGTTAAGGGTTACTCTGGCCAACTACACTAACAGTCCCAAATAGAAGTTTGTGACCACCGTATTTTAAAAAAAGCTACAAGACATAACTCTAATATAACTGCTGTTCCGTAGAGATGGTGGCAATCAGCAGAATTATGTTAAACCAGTTGTGTTTAGATGCCTATGTCGTTTTGGTAATGTTTTTTCTCTAACCTCAGAGTCTCCAGTCTACAGTGTGGACTCTCCAGAAAACCACACAGAAGCTTCACTGCTGAATCTGACAAACTGCAGTCCCTCAATCTGAAAAAAGTAAAAACAACAGGTAGAATGAATGTGTCAGTAGCACAGGTTAGGGTTTGGTTAAGGGTTACTCTGGCCAACTACACTAACAGTCCCAAATAGAAGTTTGTGACCACCGTATTTTAAAAAAAGCTACAAGACATAACTCTAATATAACTGCTGTTCCGTAGAGATGGTGGCAATCAGCAGAATTATGTTAAACCAGTTGTGTTTAGATGCCTATGTCGTTTTGGTAATGTTTTTTCTCTAACCTCAGAGTCTCCAGTCTACAGTGTGGACTCTCCAGAAAACCACATAGCTGCTCCACTCCTGAATCCTGCAGCTTGTTGTCCCTCAGATCCAGCTCTCTGAGATGGGAGGGGTTGGACTTCAGAGTTGAGGCCAGAGAAGCACAGGATCCATTGGTGAGTAGACAGCATTTCAACCTGCAGAAACGGAATGAATGAAACCAAGCCACGAAGTAAAGCATAAGACTGATACTATAAACGCTTCTACCACTTTAAAAGTTTGACTGTTTCCTTAAACAAGCATTGGTGAGTATTGTAGAAGCAAAAAAGATATGCCTTGCCTCAGAATCTCAAGTCTACAGTGTGGACTCTCCAGACCAGAAGAAAGTAGCCCCATTCCTGAATCCTGCAGCTTGTTGTAGCTCAGATCCAGCTCTCTGAGATGGGAGGGGTTGGACTTCAGAGCTGAGGCCAGAGAAACACAGCTGGTCTCTGGTAGTTCACAGTGAGTCAGCCTGCAATAACAGGAAAAACAGCATCCCAATCTTAGTCCATAGGCTAGAGCTAAATATTTAACTTTTTGGCCAGATGGTTCCTCCTCACAGCACCACAGTTATGAGCAATTACTGTGGAGTTTCCAAAGTAGTACATCCTCTGAAATAAGACTTGCTAATGCACAGAGTCAAAGGTAGACCCATGGTATGTTTTCATCAGATTGTTGGAGCATGCAGAACCTTTGAGGTTATTCTGGAGAATATATTCTGGACAGGATTTGTCATTGTTTTACATTGTTGATAAGAGGATTAAAAAAAACTTGAAAAATCTCCCTTTAAGGCACATTAAGAACTAGATTTTGTGAATTTGTGAATACTAGCATTTGCGATTAATCGTTAACTATGGACAATCATGCAATTAATCCCAATTAAATATTTGGATTTATTGACGACACACTTATTACAAGCCATGTTTTGGCTTTTTTCATCAATATATGAGATTTACAATGAGAAAAAGCAGTCAACTGACCTCAGAGTCTCCAGTCCACAGTGTGGACTCTCCAGAAAACCACACAGCAGCTCCACTCCTGAATCCTGCAGCTCAACGTTTTCACTGAGCTCCAGCTCTCTGAGATGGGAGGGGTTGGACTTCAGAGCTGAGACCAGAGAAGCACAGCTGATCTCTGACAAACTGCAGTGACTCAATCTGAAAATAAAGACAAATCAAATTCATACAAATTGCAGTATATGGCCTTTTTGGAGACCCTGAATGGAGTCCTGCATGGGGCTCCGGTACGGGACTCCATAGTTCTGATTGAGACTTTAACACACACTTTGGCAACGATGGAGACACCTGGAGAGGCGTGATTGGGAGGAACGGCCTCCCTGATCCGAACCCGAGTGGTCGTTGTTCTTTAACTTCTGTGCTAGTCATTAACTGTCCATCCCCAACACCATGTTCCAAAATAAGGATGCTTACAAGTGAACGTGGAACCAGAGCATTCTAGGCTGAGAGTCCATGATCGATTCTGTGATGGTATCATTTTAACTGAGTACCTGAAGGAGTTCAAGTACCTCTGGGTCTTGTTGGTGAGTGAGGGGACAATGGAGTGTGAGATTGGCCAGAGAATTGGTTTAACACTGGCTTACCGCACCTTTGTGATGAAAAGAAGGATCTACTGGTCAATCTTGGTTCCTACTCCCACCCTGAGAGATGTTTAAGGCATGACCAGCTGGGAGGAGACCTTGGGCAGACCCAGGGCTAGGTGGAGAGATTATATCTCCACACTGGCCTGGGAACGCCTCGGGATCCCCCAGTCTGAGCTAGTTAATGTGGCCCGAGAAAGGGAAGTTTGGGTTCCTTTGTTGGAGCTGTAGGCCCCTCGACCCAATCCCCTTGAATATGTGAACCAGCATCTTTTTTGCCTTTTTAAATCAAACTAAATTACACATTGCACATCATCAACAAGTTAATAAAGTTGTGTCTGACCTCAGAGTCTCCAGTTTACAGTGTGGACTCTCCAGAAAACCACACAGCAGCTCCACTCCTGAATCCTGCAGCTCGTTGACACTCAGATCCAGCTCTCTGAGATGGGATGGGTTGGACTTCAGACTTGAGGCCAGAGAAGCACAGCTGATCTCAGTCAGTCCACAATTAGCAAGTCTGTCAATTAAGGAATAATATCTGAATCAGATATGTTATGGTAACACATGTATCTAGACATATTTAACTTCACTTAACAGTTGTTTGACCACCATCCACCCAACATAACTTTGTTCAATGTTCAATTATGTTTAAAGAGCAAAAGAAAGGATGGAGATTGTGGCTAGGTGGTAAGAAGCTGTTCTCTGAATGTCATTCCGCCCCATTTCATCTCTGTCTCTTTAAGCTATCAATTAGGCATGGTAAATCCCCCAGGAAATTATCTTTAGATAGAGCAAAAGAAAGTGTACTGACGAAAGTGACTCCAGTCTGCAGTTTGGACTCTCGAGTCCAGCACACAGCTGCTTCACTCCTGAGTCCTGCAGCCTGCTCCCTCTCAGCCCCAGCTCTACCAGGTGGGAGGGGTTGGACTTCAGAGCCGAGACCACAACTTCATAGTGAGTCTCTGAGAGCCAACATTCAGGAAGTCTGGGAGTACATAAGTCAGTGGTTTAAGCACAACAAATGCTTTTTATTTAATTTTTTATTATTACTTTACTTTTTTGTGAGTGAGAAGAGACATAAC
This sequence comes from Ammodytes marinus, assembly GCF_949987685.1. Classification (NCBI taxonomy): domain Eukaryota; kingdom Metazoa; phylum Chordata; class Actinopteri; order Uranoscopiformes; family Ammodytidae; genus Ammodytes; species Ammodytes marinus. The sequence goes on from NC_137225.1 coordinate 26,355,637, forward strand.
AGTGTAAACAAGACAACACACAAGACAGAGGACAATATGGCGCAATAGGTGATGGCAACAGCAGTGAGTGAAAAGCACAGCAAATACAAAATAATGAGTAGGACAAAAAGTGCACAGCAAATTTAACATTGGCAATTAAGTACCAAACTGGACATTGCCGATGTGGGGAGAGGAAACATTTCCTAAAACAACGTAGGACAGTTTAGAGAGAATTTGGGAGTAACGACGAAAGATGATCCACAAAAGAAGGTATTCTGGAAGGCCTATGGTGGAACAAGGGCAGCGACACAGGACCACACCAGAAACCTACGCACTGTAAACAACAGCACAGGCAGCTGTATGTCAAGTAGAAGGACACATATACCAGTGAAAGTAGTGATGCTCTAGCCCAGTCTAGGAAACAAGCTACTATCTCATTGTGTTTTTTGACTTTTACTCCGTATGAAAAAGGCTCACAAAGTCACCCCAAGCTTAAATGCCATAATGCCTACCATACTATACCTCGCTAAGGACACAGTGTCTGTAAACAGCCTGAGGTAACCAACCCCATAACACACTACATACAAGATACTTGGAATGACAAATGAAAATGGGGTCTTGGTGGCTACATTGTGGTTGGGACAACTGAGACTTGATGTCAGAAACAGTGGCACACTGACAGTAGGGCTGTAATGTAATGTTGTATAAAGATGATGGACTTACACAGCCTTTCTGCAGTTTCTCACAGCCGGAATCAGTCTCAGTCGTCCCTCCCAAGATGTGTTGTACTTGTCTAGGTCCAACTCATCCAGAACCTCCTCTGACATCTGCAGCATGTAGGCCAGAGCAGAGCAGTGGATCTCAGAGAGTTTCTTCTCTGATCTGTTCTCTGACTTCAGGAACTCTTGGATCTCCTGATGAACTGAGAGGTCGTTCATCTCCATCAGACAGTGGAAGATGTTGATGCTTCTGTCAGGCGAGATAAACTTAGCTTGCAACTCCTTCAAGTTGTCGCTGACCTTCTGGATGGTTTCTGGACTGTTGTCTGTTGGACCCAGCAGGCCTCCTAAGAGATTCTGGTTGGACTCCAAAAAGAGGCCATGAAGGAAGCGGACAAACAGGTCCAGGTGGCCATTTCTGCTTTCAAGGGATTTCTCCATATTGACAGACAGGAAGTAATCTATGGATGGGTAATCAAATTCAACGTCCCTGACTTCATCATCGTCGTCGTCATCATCATTATCATCATTCCCATCTCCCAGGAAGTCATCCAGTACCTCTGTGTTCTTGCTGGTGTAACAGTGGTGCATGTAGACTGCGGCCAGAAACTCCTGAATGCTCAGATGAACAAAGCAGTACACTGTTTTCTCAAAGATCACACTCTCTCTTTTGAAGATCTCGGTACAAATTCCTGAGTACACCAAGGCCTCTGTGACATCCAGACCACACTGCTCCAGGTCTTCTTGGTAGAACATCATGTTTCCTTTCAGCAGTTGTTCAAACGCCAGCCTCCCCAGCTTCAGAAGAACTTCCCTGTCAGCCTCCGTCAGCTCCTGTGGACTCGTCTCATGTCCCTCTTCATACTTCTGCTTCTTCCTCTTTGTCTGAACCATCACAAAGTGTGAGTACATGCCAGTCAGGGTCTTGGGCAGCTCTCCTCTCTGGTCTGTAGTCAACATGTGCTCCAGAACTGTAGCAGTGATCCAGCAGAAGACTGGGATTAGACACATGATGTGGAGGCTCCTGGATGTCTTGATGTGTGAGATGATGCTGTTGGACAGCTCTTCATCACTGACTTTCCTCTTGAAGTACTCCTCCTGCTGTGGGTCAGTGAAGCCTCGTACTTCTGTCACCCTGTCAACACATGTAGGAGGGATCTGATTGGCTGCTGCAGGTCGGGAAGTTATCCAGATGAGAGCCGAGGGAAGCAGATTCCCCTGGATGAGGTTTGTCAGCAGCACATTGACTGATGATTCCTGTGTGACATCAGTCACAACCTCAGTGTTGTGGAAATCCAGGGAAAGTCTGCTTTCATCCAGGCCGTCGAAGATGAACAAAACTTTACAGAGAGCGAGCTTCTCTGCTGTGACCTTCTGTAATGTTGGATGGAAATCATGGAGCAGCTTGAGAAGACTGTACTGCTCATCTCTGATCAAGTTCAGCTCCCTGAACGAAAGCAGAATCAGCAGACTGACATCTTGGTTTTCTAAGCCCTCTGCCCAGTCCAGAGTGAACTTCTGCACTGAGAAGGTTTTTCCAATTCCAGCGACGCCGTTCGTCAGGACGACTCTGATGTGTTTGATGGGTCCCTGTTGGTCGGGTAAGGCTTTAAAGATCTCGTGGCACTTGATTGGAGTGTCATGGAGGGTCTTCTTCTTGGAAGCGGTCTCAAGCTGCCTCACCTCATGTTGGGTATTAACCTCTTCACTCTGTCCCTCTGTGATGTAGAGCTCAGTGTAGATCCTGTTGAGGAGAGTTCCACTTCCTGTTTGATCAGTTCCTTCAGTCACACGTTCACATCTCCTCTTCAGGCTGATCTTATGTTCATCTAGAACCTCCTGCAGACTGCCATCAACTGTAAGGAAAGAAAGAATAATTAGTAATGATCACCAATATAAAAACAACATTTAAACATTCATGCTGCAAAGTAAAGAAACATGACTTTGTAGATTACTGGTCTGACTGGCTGTCTGCAGTCCAGGTCTGGTTCTGGATGTTTGTCCACACTGGGGACAGGAGGAGTCTCCTGATGGATCAGGCCGGTCCCAGTATGAGGTGATGCACCGTCTGCAGAACCAGTGTCCACAGCTGGTAGAGACCGGATCCTTCAGGACGTCCTGACACAAAGCACAGCAGGACGGCTGCTCCTCCACAGAAACACCACTCCTCTTCTCTCTGTGGAGACAAAAAGACATTTCCTTTTCACTGAAGAGTTTGATTGATGGACACAAAACAAAATGAAAACCCTTTCTTCTTGAATAAAAAAAAAAGGTAACAATACATTTTCAAAAGTTGTTAACAGTTGTATTCCTCATTGAATCAACTTCCATCAGCTCAGTTTACAATAGAAACAGTGTCTTACTTTGTGTCTGAGGTTCCAGGTCCATTACTGAAGTTCGGAGGAGACTGTTTGGACCAGTCACTCTTCACAGACAGACAGCTGGAGATTGGACAGTCCAATCTCGCTATCTGGTCCTGAAATCTGGAGACAGATATTTGAAACTTCATCATTATGATTGAAGACCAACAGGCTAATGGCCCCATCTGTTTTACAACAACTGATTTACAGGTGCCCCGAGGAACTTTCAGTTTTTGTTAATTCTAGCGCCCCCTTTGGACAAAAGTGGTAGTGTTTTTACCATGCCAGCTGTTGTTCCTGGCTGAGCGTACCCATGACAAAGGCATTGAGAAAAACTGTATACAAATAGCATTCTCTGCACTGATGGTCTCGTTTGCTGTTACATGAAATTTATGATCATAAGACATATTTAAAAGTTCCTTGTAGCACCTTTTAAAGAGCATTTTAACAGACCTTAGAATGGTTTTCTTGTTTTAAAAAAAAATATATATATGAACATTTAAAAATAGTTGTTTAAAGTCGTCAAACTCATTGAATAATCTTCCATCAAGTCAGTTCACAAACAGTGTGTGTCTGTGTTTGAAAAGCCCTACTAACGTCCTACTCATACTCAACGCCCTAATAACTTCCTACTCATACTAATGTCCTACTAACGTCCTACTCATACTAAAAGCCCTTCTAACATCCTACTCATACTAATGTCCTACTAACGTCCTACTCATACTAAAAGCCCTTCTAACATCCTACTCATACTAATGTCCTACTAAGGTCCTACTCATACTAAAAGCTCTTCCAACGTCCTACTCATACTAAAAGCCCTTCTAACGTCCTACTCATACTCAAAGCCCTACTAACGTTCTACTCATACTAAAACCCCTTCTAACGTCCTACTAAAAGCCCTACTAACGTCTTACTCATACTAATTTTGACGTCAATTTGAGTATGTTGTGGTTGTTTATGCGAGTTCGTGTAGGCGAGAAATGCCCAGATGAGTACTTACTTCCGGGAAGATTTTGTGTATGGATCAATAGGTTACTTTTCCTACTCAACCACAATGCATTGGGTCTTTTCAAACGACACAGATTTTTTTTTTTAAACTCTTAATTGCTTCTGTATAGTTCAGTGTAAACGGTCCGATGAACCCTGCTTACACAATGGACGGTTAAGTAGACAGTTTGTAGTATATACATGTTGAGTATGTAGGAGGGAGGACGTTAGTAGGGCTTTTACAAAACAGCCACTTACTCTGTGTCTGAGGGTCCAGGCTCATTGAAGTTCGGAGGAGACTGTTTGGACCAGTCACTCTTCATTGACAGACTGCTGGACGCTCCAGAGTCCAATCTCGGTCCTTGTAGTTCAATTCTGGAGTAAATAAATATATATTTGAAACATGTCATGCTTTTATTTAAATCTACAGTGTGTAACTTCTGAGTGATTACAACAACACTGTCGGTGCATCTACATGAGGTAAAGCCTTCAGTGATGGCACATGGATTTTATACCTTCTGCTGTGAAGGGTTAAAGCTGGGGTGGAGGATTTGGGGAGAAAATAGCAGTTGGGATAGAGATTTGAATTCAAATACCTCAACCGCTCCACTTGTTCTCTTTGGTCCCTCCCCTATGGTCCCTCCCTGACATGCTCTACACCAACAAAGTCGTGCCAAAGTGAATGGACAGTCCCAACAGCCAATAAGAACAGAGAATCGGAGCCTCAAAATCATATACCCCAGCTTTAAATGGATGGAACATTTGATACCACACAACACTAGTAGAAACAGTGTCTTACTGTGTGTGTGAAGGTCCAGGTCCATTCCTGAAGGTCAGAGGAGGTTCTTTGGACATGTCACTCTTCACAGACAGACAGCTGGAGACTCCACACTCTGATACTTGGTTATACATTCTGGAGACACAAAGATGAAGAAGTTTTAAACATTAAAGGTTCAGTAAGTCATGTGTTCCTTTTAGCTAACTTCCTCTCAGTGACTACAGTTAGCATCTATAAAATAAAATAAAATAAAATTAAATAAAATAAAATTAAATAAAATAAAATAAAATAAAATAAAATAAAATAAAATAAAATAAAATAAAATTAAATTAAATTAAATTAAATTAAATTAAATTAAATTAAATTAAATTAAATTAAATTAAATACAATTAAATAAAATTAAATAAAATTAAAATATAACATATAATATAATATAATATAATATAAAATAAAATAATATAATATAATATAATATAATATAATATAATATAATATAATATAATATAATATAATATAATATAATATAATATAATATAATATAATATAATAACTCGCACTGTGTGTCTGAAGGTCCAGGTTCATTACTGGAGTCTGGAGGTTTTCCTTCCTTCTTCTTCACGGCCTCTGCAACGTCCTCATGATCGCTCATCTAGAAAGAAAGACAGAAAGATAGATAGATAGATAGATAGATAGATAGATAGATAGATAGATAGATAGATAGATAGATAGATAGATAGATAGATAGATAGATAGATAGATAGATAGATAGATAGAGATAGATAGATAGATAGATAGATAGATAGATAGATAGATAGATAGATAGATAGATTAGATAGATAGATAGATAGATAGATAGATAGATAGATAGATAGATAGATAGATAGATAGATAGATAGATTAGATAGACAGACAGACAGACAGACAGACAGACAGACAGACAGACAGACAGACAGACAGACAGACAGACAGACAGACAGACAGACAGACAGACAGACAGACAGACAGACAGATAGATAGATAGATAGATAGATAGATAGATAGATAGATAGATAGATAGATAGATAGATAGATAGATAGATAGATACATAGATAGATAGATAGATAGATGGATTTCCCTGTTCTCCTTTTTCTTATTTTTTGTTTTTTACACGAGTCGGGCCGTGACAACATAGAACTGACATTTTAGCTCATTTTCCAACACCACTGACAGACAGAATATAAGAATAACGTGGTAAATAAACGGCGTCCCAACAAGCACACAGGAGCGTTTAGTGATGTTGTAAAGTTTATATTTTGACCTGCTCCCCTTGACCACCAGTGTTTGAGCTAAACTAACCTGGATGAACGACCTTTGCCCATTTATATATCAAAAATGCACACACAGAAAATTCATTATGAGATTTCAGGGAAAGCAGAGAAGTTTAAACAGGTATGTCAAAATCAGTGAATATCTCCTCATGATCCACTACCTGTCTGTACTGTGTGTGTGCTGAAAAGAATGTAGGTGTTAAGCTTGTTAAACTGGTATGTAAACAAAGGGCTCACCTTAGCCAGCAACACACCTGTTTAAAGAGCCTAGGCTGTGTATTAAAACTGGGATAGGTAGCAGATCATGAGATATTCACTGATTTAAACAAAAGGTTATTTTGACAACAAGCATTCTCCAGAATCGCAAACTCCAACTTTAACACATTTTCATGTTATTTTAAGGTGATTTTATATCACGTATACACTTAGTAACACTTATCTATTTTTAAGTTATTCCACATCTAAGCTCCTTGGGCGTATCCATTTGATTTGTTGTATGACGTGTTCTGTAAATGGGACAGCCTGCTGCTCATTACCAGTTACCTTTAGTGGGAATAATAAAGTTGTTTGAATCTAATGGAATCCTCCTTTCCTTTCTCTTTTTTAAATGCACACACATTCTTTAGCCGGAGAATGAGGCAAAAAGACATTAAAAATGTTGAACTATTCGTTCAATGTAGAGGATAAATTATTTTAGGCCCAATACTGCCCCTTGTAATACTGCCCCACGGGAAAGTATAAGGTGGACTGACTTGTGTTTACCCATAGACTGAAAGAGCCCCGAATATATTTTTTTGTAAAACATTTTTTTTTCGACTTTCCAACGGTCCTTGAGCGGCCCTCGTTTAGTGCACGACAACAGAGCAACAATCGTGCAGAAACAGTCAGATCTATATCGGTAATGTAAGGCCTGTCTCACTTGTATTTATGATATTTTATTTTACTGAAATAACTTGAATGGAACTTAAGATGTCTTGGGATAAGCAGCGCAGCATTCAGGTAGATATTTAAAGCTATACTAAACTGCCTATTTTGTTTGTTATTCAGGGAAAGCATTATGACAAAATGTGCATGTGCAATAAAATATACAAAAACATATTGCCTTGCAACTCTACAGATGTCTTTTTTCCCTCTTGGGCCCCGGATGTTTTAGAAAACCTAGAAACCCCCCTGGGTGACCACACATTCAAACAAACTGAATCCCGCTTCCAAAGAATTACCATAGGCCACACCTCTGATGCCAAACCAACCCTTTCAGTTGTTTTTATAGCAGTATTTCATATTTCATGATCAATTGTAATTGCTGTTTTGAAAGACCAATTACACATCTATAAATATCTATGTATAGTTTCTGTTAACAACACATTTTTTAATCTTTAAACTAACTAGTGTTGTTGATTCAGCTGATCTTAACCCAAACTGAATACTGGTCATTTGTAAATGATTTTCATCAGTGAAGATAAATGCTACAGTAAATTAACTTGCATTAAATGCCTACTTCACAGAAAGAGAAATGTAGGGTTAGACAGTGAGCCCATAAAACACTCTTTCTGCCTTTTCTCAGGCTAGGATGAACCGATTTCAATTTTTTTTGCACATTTATACTCATAGGATCTCAGAATTCAATACACCTTCATATTCCCACCGGTGAAGTAGGGCTTTAGTAGTAGATTGATATTATAAAATTTGACAGATATATTAAAAAGATGATTTTAATTTCAGAGCACTCAGACACAATAGATTCACAATAGAAACTAAGACAATGTAGGTTGTTCTTCTAAAACGTCTGATAGGTTTAAAAATATAACTCTGATAGAAAAATCTGATGAACACTTTGATTTGTTGTTGTGATAAAGTCCAAACCCTGGTAGTAAACTGAGACTCACCGTGTGTCTGTTCCATGTGCATCAACTCTTCCTGCTTTCTCTCACTTCCTCCTCTCACACACACATGGGCGTATTATATAACACACACACACACACACACACACACACACACACACACACACACACACACACACACGCGCGCGCACACACACACACACACACACACACGCACACACACACACACACACACACACACACACACACACACACACACACACACACACACACACACACGCTCTCTCTCACTGTCAGGTGGCGCCCTCCTGTGGTAGGCAATGGAAGTGCATTTCTACAGCACATTTCAGACACAATTAGGCATTTTAGAGTGTATTACAGGGGCATAACAATAGGCTACATTTAAAGGTGGAGTCAGTGATTCTGGAGAACGCTTGTTGACAAAATCAGTGAATATCTCCTCATGATCCACTACCTGTCTGTACTGTGTGAATATCTCCTCATGATCCACTACCTGTCCGTACTGTGTGTGTGCTGAAAAGAATGTAGGTGTTAAGCTTGTTAAACTGGTATGTAAACAAAGGGCCCACCTTAGCCAGCAACACACCTGTTTAAAGAGTCTAGGCTGTGTATTAAAACTGGGATAGGTAGCAGATCATGAGATATTCACTGATATAAACAAAAGGTAACCCCACCCCTTTCGAATAATAACAGAAGCTACAGTGGCCTTCAAGGACAAGAACAATTCTAAATTCTAAACAATGCACCTGATGACATTCCAACCATGACACTTCCAACATGGCGGCGCCCATGCCTTGGTCCATGGTATGGAGAAATATGGAGATATATGAGACCCTTTCTAAGGGGGAAAAAAAATCTAACGTTTTTTTCAGCTATTATACACTAAATTAAACGTACTTATGGATATTATAATTATTTCCTACCAAGTCTGCTATGAAAAAAATCCCAAAATTCTACACACTGCAGGTTTAAAGCTGCATCTCTTTCTGCAATTGTGCAGAAGAAGTCCTACTTTATTTAATACAGCTGTCACTTTACCGAGCAGGGACCACGCCGAAGCAGCGGCCAATGACAGAAAGAAAAAAAGAACTCAAAACAGATATCTAAAAAACATTTAAAGATATTATTTTCATAAAAGACAAAAAGCACTTTCCTACTAACTTTTTTAAATTTGCAGTGAAAATATTAACCCTATTTTAGATTTTCCCCATTAAGGCTAGACCTTTGTACATCAATGTTGAAGAGCTCGGCAATACTAAAGCACAAGGTAAATAGGACTCTGAAGAAAGTCTTTTAAATCAAAAGCCATTTTTAAGATGAATGTCAAAACAACAGTGACCCATCAGTACTGGTTGTTTTTAAATGGCACGGGAAAAAATTATCCCGGACGAGCCCCCAATTGTGTTACGTCCCCTTTGGTAGAACCAGGGCTAAATAAGGACGAAACACAACAACCAAACAATATTGAAGGAGTCTGAGTAGAAGGTGGAAAAATGAAGGAGTTTCTATTTCACAAATCAAAAATATAACAGAGCCATCAAAACAAACCTGTGGGGGAAGAACTTCAAACAAACTTCCGCGGTGAGGAGTTCGGCACTTGAGTTCTCGTGAAGTATGAAATGTCCAGACCAGAAAGAACTTCTCGCAGCTCTGTCAGCGAGAAGTTCGTTCTTTGTTCTTGTGGAGTGTGTAACAGGCTTAACAGGAAGCTTTAATAATCTGGTATTTTACCGTCGTTGGTTCTGCATAGCACTGCAGCATTATTCACAAACAGACACTACGTTCCAAATCTCATATCTTTTCTTTTACTACATACTAAAATACAGAAGAGTTTTAGGGCCACAGACAGGAGAGAGAAAATATTTTTTTTTCATTATGTCGAGAAATGTCAAGAATAAAGATGAATACTCCAAAATGCTATTGGAGTTAGTTGGTCATTTATGTATTTTCCGCATACTACAATTGGTGTGCATGTATTGGGACATCCTAAATCTTTCTCTGGCGTACTAAATAGTAGGGAAGTATGGGGATTGGAACGCAGGGAGAGTGTGATGTCACATCTGCTTGAGCGTCCCCTGACAGTGACTGATTGAGGGGCTGGCAGCGCAGTAGGAGCGACCTGAGCGCCCACAGGAGGGTATGACGCTTTTGGTGTGAACGCAGGGTTTGTTTAAATGACTGAAGCATTGGATTATTTATCATATCAAGCTTCAGAGATCTTAAGCAGACAGATGATTACTGTTTCAGAATGGCTACAAAGGAATCACTTAACACTTAATCACACAAAAACAGTATCAATGTGCTTCTCAATAAGAAAGAAAGTCCTAGAGAAATTTGACATCACTATAGATAGTAAAGCAATTGAGGTGGTAAATGAGTTTAAATATCTAGGTATAACTCTAGATCCTCAACTTAAGTTTGACTCACATATAAAGAAGCTATCTAAAACTGTAAAAACTAGTCTGAACTGCTTTAGACTTATCAGGTCATGCCTCTCCTTTAAGGCATCTCATTTGTATCTGCATGCCATGGTTTTTTCACATCTATCCTATTGCATCACTGCCTGGGGCCAGGCCACTGAGTCAGCTACTAGACCTCTATTCTCACTCTATAAACAAGCTTTAAACATTTAGACCAGAAGCCACAGAAATGGCACCATTGTAAAATTATTGAGAAATACAATTTGTTGACTTTTTCCAACTTTATAAAATTCTGTTCCTTGAAAGTTGTTTTTAAGTGCCTAAATGGACTGGCCCCACAAGCAATGTCTCAGATCTTTAAAAAGACTGACAACTGCCGGACAATGACAAGGAGTATAACCAAACAAAACTGTAAAGTTCGAAGATGTAGGACAACATTCGGCCAATTATCTCTCTCAGTGCAAGGTACACACCTATGGAATTCTCTACCATCAGATATTAAATCCCAAACAGAACTAAAGAGTTTTAGTGTGAAAGTTAAACAATGGCTCAAGCAGCAGCAGAAATGTGAACATTAACGTCTCTCAAGTTATTTTAATAGAGCACTTTACTAATGTTTAATGCTAAATTTAATTATGTTTTAATCTGAAATGTATAACTACAGCTGTGTGTATTGACTCATGGTACCTATTAATTGTATTATTCACTGTATCTCTATCACTGCATTTATTGTATTTAGTATATTTGATTGTATTTTAAAGCCTGACCCAGGGACAAAGACTGCAAATTAGCTGAAGCTAGACGTCTTATATGCATCACATTTTCCCATTTTTTTGTTGCAATGTTGTATGTATTGTCCCTGTCAAATAACATTTTATTATTATTATTATTATTCTTTACACCATCTTTATTAAAATCCCCAATACCTTTATTTACAAACACATGATTCACACTGATTAACATCCACTCTTTTGCTTTTGCATCAAATCAATAATTTAATTAATTAATTAAATAATTTAACCAGGAAACATATATATAGTATACACAGTATATATATGCTGTGTATGTGTGGACATGGCCTTATTTAAGGCTGGTTCCTTGTTGGTTTGAGTCCCAGAGTGTTGCAGAGATGTGGGTCCACTCTGCAGAAGATCTCCAGCAGGTCTGAAGAGGCTTTGCTTCCTTTCTTTGTCACCATGTCGATCACATCCCGAGCTCTGTCTGCCCGGGTTCCTCTGCTGTTCACTGTCTCCATCTCTCCAGGGTTAATAACTCCTCGCTGTAAGAGTTCATCCAGCAGCTGCTTCAGATTGGCTTCAGACACAGACTCTACAAACTGTGAGCGGACTGACGACAGGCCTGTCTGTGGTGATGAGGGCTGAGGAACCTCTTCTGTACTGAGAGTAGGATCTACAGGGTGAAGAGGAAAACACTTTAGAATAATACATAATACACAGGGACACACAGGGACAGACAGACAGACAGACAGACAGACAGACAGACAGACAGACAGACAGACAGACAGACAGACAGACAGACAGACAGACAGACAGACAGACAGACAGGATCTACAGGGTGAAGAGGAAAACAAACACTTCGTCTTAAATATGCAAACTTTTTCATTGAAGTTGAGATGTTTTTGTTGTTGTAAAACTTATAATAATAACAATGCTCTCTATGTGCAGCGGGCTGTGAGACGAGAGCACAGGGACGGTCTACAAAGGGAAACCCCCAAATATTCAATACCTTCACTCTGATACAGTGCCCCAAAATTACTTCACTTATCAGTGGTCCCCTGATGGTGACTACAACTCTAAGTTTAGAAATGTTGTTTACAAGTGGAAAATGAGGCTAGAATTATTAAAAACAGGCGTCGGTTGTTCTATGGTTTTATACATGAGGTGAGTGAAGACTTTACCGGTCAGATCGACGTAATTCTTCCACACCTCTCTCTCTCTGTCGTCTTGCAGAGTGATCGTCACTTCTTCTGTGTTTGTTGGAAGGTAGATATCAAACATCGGGTGGTAGTTCGGCCCAAAATCCAGGTCAAAATCTGCTCTCTGGAAAAAAGGGTCAGATTGTCAGAATGTCCACAGATGTACACCAAAGGTTTCAAGGTACACCGTGGTTCAACAAAGTCAAGATTTCAAGATCTAGACACCCCCCCCCCCCCCCCAATTATATTTTTTCTTAAGTTTGTCATACCGGACCATTCCTACTACACATAGACTTGACATGAAATACTCACGGCGGGCTGAACTATCAAGGACATTGTACACTGGAGACTGTAACTGTGATCTATGTACAGTTTGCATTTGGCCGTCGTCCTGATGTTGTCGTAAGGTTGCTGCCGAGCGCTCACCTGAAAACACAACACAACTTTTTATCACTTAAACACACACACACACACACACACACACACACAGGGACATATCCCCGTCACTCTTCCCGAACCTCTCACGAATGAAAAAAACTATATATACTGTATATATAAAGTGAAATATGACCTCGTGCAGTGGGATGTTGCAGGGCAGCAGGAGCACCATGAGTCTCTGTCTCTGTGTCTTTGGGTTGGGCGGGCCCAGGAACAGCAGGATCTGCCCGGTGACAGGGAGCAGGTTGTTCCACAGACTGGAGATGATGTTCCAGACCAGACCGAAGGCCGAGCAGTGAGACACACGGACCAACACATGAGTCTGAGTGATCTGCTCCGGCTGCAGGAGGCTCATCCCTTCATCTGACATGTGGACCACAGAGAACCGGCCAGGGGGCAGGCCGGCTGCAACACACACAGAGGGGTCATTTATTTAACTGACAATAAACCTTTTGAACTATACATACAATACACCACTCACCAGCCACTTTATTAGGTACACCTTGCTTGTGCCGGATTGGACCTCCTTTGGCCTTCAGAACTGCCTTAATTCTTCGTGCCATACTATCGTTTTTGTCCATATTGACATGATAGCATCACACAGTTGCTGCATATCTGGCGGCTGCACATTTGTGATGTGAATCTCTCGTTCCATCATCTGGTGACTGTGCAGGGCAAATTCTGACCCTACCATCATAATGCAACTGAAATCGAGATTATCCGTCTGTCCGTCCGTCCGTCCGTTCATCTATCTATCTATCTATCTATCTATCTATCTATCTATCTATCTATCTATCTATCTATCTATCTATCTATCTATCTATCTATCTATCTATCTATCTATCTATCTATCTATCTATCTATCTATCTATCTTTACCTTGGTCAGATTCACAGTGTGGGAGGTGGAGCTGACTGATCGCGCCCTCAGGACACTCGATGCTGAACAGCGGCCCGGCGGCCATCTTGCCAGCTGATTCCAGGATGCTCTCATCCCATTGGACGATCCTGTAGACAAGCTCCGCCTCCTGGGTCATCACGAACACCAATCCGGTCAGAGCACAATGGAACACACCTGGACCGGGACACCTGAACCTGCAGACAGAGTCAATATAACTTAGCTTTTAGTAAATGCTTAGTTAACGCTAAACAAACATCAACTATCAGTTAATCAATGCACCCTTATTGTAAAGTGTTAGCGATGTGTCTGTATTGTTTGTGTGTGAAACATTTCAACACAGCTTCTTCTATGTAGGAGTCTGCGGGTTGGTTTTCTTACACACACACACACACACACACACACACACACACACACACACACACACACACACACACACACACACACACACACACACACACACACACACACACACACGTGGGAGTCGGCGGGTTGGTTAGGCGTTTGTTACCTGTACGAAATCTTTCTAGACTCAGTCAGCAGGTCAGGAGTGAAAGTTAATTTCCCCTAAAAAAGAAAATTGCACAAATTAGTTTAATAGATAGCACATATAGATGGAAACAGATTACGTGGTCCTTACTGCTTCAGGTGCAATGCCTGGTCCAAATGACTTCATTTTATTATGTACCTGCATGAAGGCAAAAATTATATTTTTGAAAGATCATGCCCCTGACCCCGTTTGTCCTATTATCTTGAAATTTGCAAGGGGCGCGGTTCAGCTGTTAATTTGCTATAACTGTTTGACCAACTGTCCAATCATCACCAAACTTGGGACTTATCTTCAGAACGAGTGTGGCAGTAGGTTCACAGAAGCATGTTGACCCCGGCCAACAGGGGACAAAGAAAGAGGATTTAGAAAGTAAGGACTGAAGTGAAAAACTGACATTTGTGTTGAGAGCTTCTCCACACGCGAGCTGCTTCTCTGGATCACCAGGACTCGGCTGATCCTCTTCACACACGTCCAGGTTTGGGTTTGATGTGGACAGATCTGCTGAAGGTGACGACACAGACACACAGAGCAGACGTCAAACTCACTGTGGGACATCACGGGACACAGTGTAGCTGCTGATTGACTCAATGAAACTCCACACAATAAACAAAGAGCTGCGCCGACATCTTCCTCTAAACACAAGACTCTTAACCCTTACCGAGGAGATTACACACGTCGGTTTATCTCTCACACTGAAATGATAATTCTGTCGACCAATCAACAGACTGCAGTGTGTAGCTCCACCCCTTTTGGGACCCTTTAGGACGGCTTGGTGCCCAATCAAAGGTGGACAAAAATGGGCACGGCACATTTTGGTACCCTTCCCAACTTTGACAGTGGAAACATAAATTAGTGCTGAACCATACTGAACCATTCATTGGAAATGTGGCTTTTAAAGTGCCTACATAAGATCAGGCTCATTCATGACCAAAGAGGCTTCACACAGAGTGGGGAACAGACTGAGATTTGAACCCAGAACTTCTCATACATGCAGAACAACACAGAGCAGCATATCTTCCAGTTAGAGTCCAGCTTTACTAACAGGTCACATGTCTTCAACATACGAGGACTTTACTCACCCACTCCCTGTCTGTCAGGTTCAGCCGCACTTTCTTTACCGTCCACTCTGAAGGAATACACACACACACACACACACCACACACACACACACACACACACACACACACACACACACACACACACACAGGGACACAACCTTAAGCCCAGTTCAGACCAAAGATTCGCCTGGCAATGAGACGCAACTGCAACTGCTCGCAACGAGCTGGCCTGGACGTTCTAAAATCTGGTGATTTGACATGTTGAATCAGCGACTCACTGCGACTGAACTGGGCTTTAGATATTAAAATAGTGTCACCAGCTTGTGTAGAATGAACGCTGCAGTGTTTTATGGAAGTGAGTGGAATAAGTTTAGTTTTATTGTTGTTGAGTTTGAGCAGGTTGGAAGACATCCAGCTTTGATGTTGTGGAGGCAGTTCAGAAGAGACTGGGGTGGGAGCTGGGTGGAGGGTTTGATGGTGACCTACAGCCGGGTGTCGTCAGTGTGGAAGCGTATCTGCCCATGGTAGCTTCGACAACTAGTCTAAGCTTCCTTCTTGCAGGTAAATAAGGTGATCTGTTGTACATAAATGCATCAGCTCACTGTCTACATGTTGCACACTGTTTATCATGGAGCCTTCAGGTTCATTACAAACAGCAGAGCCTTAACTCACCACTGTACACTGTATTTAAAGTAAGTATTAACTGGTTAGACTCCATGAACGTAAGGCTGTTGTCATGTGTTTGAAGTAAATTGCAAATGTTTTAGTAAATTTTTTTTTTTTACAATTGCACTTGTATTTGTATTTTGTATTGTGTTTTATGTTGTAACTGTGTTCTGCTGTCCATCTTGGCCAGGTCTCTCTTGCAAAAGAGATTCTAATCTCAATGGGACAAACCTGGTTAAATAAAGGGTAGAATAATAATAATGTAAATGGTGAAGAGAAGGGGCACAAGCACGGAGCCTTGGGGCACGCCTTAGTTGACGGTGCAAACAAAAGCTAGAAAGACAAAAACTAGCTCAACAAAAACTGCTTGGGAAGTGACTTTGTATTGTTGACGATTAATCTTTCTTTAAAATGTTGTTCCAGTCCCGTCTTCATTTTGTATTGAGTCAATTTTCCACATCTTCTGCCTAGTTGTGCTTCTTGCAGTCTCAGATTATGTGTTAATGTCCCCAATAAAAGATCGCTTTCATATGTATATTTCCTCTTTTATCCCATTCCTGCAAATACTGCTGATAAGTAATGAACTCCAAAACAGTCTCTTACCTCGTGTCTGAGGGTCCAGGATCATTACTGGAGACAGGAGGAGGATATTTTGACCGGACCCCCAACACAGACAGACCGCTGAGGACCAGAGCGCCTAATCTCCTTTCTTGGTCCACAATCCAGGAGACTGCAGACCTTGATACTTCATTCAGTAGCTCGTGAAATCTAGAGACAATCATTTAAAAACACATCAACATTTCTTTATTAATTTCCATTTTTTTCCCATGTTTTATTAAACAGTGTGTAGAGACAGAGATGAAGTGTGACAGAGAGGGGAATGACATGCAGAGAACGACCCGGGCTGGACTCTAACCCGGGTCTGCTGTGAAGAGGACAGACAGACAGACAGACAGACAGACAGACAGACAGACAGAGAGGGGAATGACATGCAGAGAACGACCCGGGCTGGATTCTAACCCGGGTCTGCTGTGAAGAGGACAGACAGACAGACAGACAGACAGACAGACAGACAGACAGACAGACAGACAGAGAGGGGAATGACATGCAGAGAACGACCCGGGCTGGATTCTAACCCGGGTCTGCTGTGAAGAGGACAGACAGACAGACAGACAGACAGACAGACAGACAGACAGACAGACAGACAGACAGACAGACAGACAGACAGACAGACAGACAGACAGACAGAGAGGGGAATGACATGCAGAGAACGACCCGGGCTGGATTCTAACCCGGGTCTGCTGTGAAGAGGACTGAGACTCTATGGCACACGCTCTAACCACTACACCACAGTTGCACCAAAAACAAAGAAATCATTTAGATTGAAGAACAAGAGGTGACTGGTTCATACCAACCCTGTGTAATGTCGGGCATAGACTAGAGACTCTGTCGCTTTTCGGGACTGTGATCTGGAGACAAATATAAAAAATATTTTAAAACATCATTTTGATTTAAACCTGCAGTTTGTAGAATTGTGGGACTTTTTTCACAGTAGACTTGGTAGAAAATAATTATAATAGCCATAAGTACGTTTAATTTAGTAATAATAGCTGAATTTCTTTTTTAGAATTATTATTTTTTCCCTTAGAAAGGGTCTCTTATATCTCCGCTTTTCTCCATACCTTGGACCAAGGCATTTAGAATTGTTCTTGTCCTTGAAGGCCACTGTAGCTTC
>NC_137225.1:26380828-26383483 GCF_949987685.1 Ammodytes marinus
GTCTCTCTGCACTACAAACAAAAAGCCCAAAAATTATCTTAAAAAAAATACATGTATATATTTATTAAAAATTTTTACGAAATATAATTAATATTGATAAAATTAATAATATATATATACATTTAAAAAAGTTAAAAGTTAAAAAGAAAAAGGATATATACAGTATATGAAAAATGTAAATATAATTTTAAAATATGAATTAATTAACTGTCTCTTGTCTCCCAGGTGTTGAGTCTGGCCAACAACCAGCTGAGTTCTCTGCCTGACTCTCTGTGCAGCCTGACAAGCCTGAAGAAACTCAACCTCAGCCACAACCTCATCACACACATCCCGGGCTGTGTGTACCACATGAAGGCCCTGGTACACACACACACACACATACACACACACACACACACACACACACACACACACACACACACACACACACACACACACACACACACACACACACACACACACACACACACACACACACACACACACACACACACACACACACACACACACACACACACACACACACAAACACACACAGACACCTCCCGTTTCAGAAACACATTTTATACAGAACCTTTCGCTCACTGTTGGAGCCATTAAGCTTCTCTTGTTTTTGATGTATTTGCTGACGTGTAGTTCTGTGTTTGACCACTGGGTGGAGCAATGGCTCATTAGAAAGCATCTACAGCTCTGGAAAACATTCAGAGACCAGTCTGGATTGTTCTTAAATCTTCATCTCTACATTACTTATCGGAAATGCTCTAAATTAAGATATTTTTATTGTGAATTTGGTAGAAATGTTGTCAGTAGTTTATATTATAAAACCAAAATGTTCATTCTACTCAAACATATGCCTCTAAAGAGTAAAACAAGAGACACTGAACATTTGGAGTGGTCTCTTCATGTTTTCCAGTGCTGTAGATATGTGTAATTTGGGGAAAGCAAACAGTGTCAGCGATATGTGTTTGCTCTGCACAGAACTGATTGAAATGAATTAACTTACCTGAAAGGAAAAGGAAACAAACTGGGATAATGCAGGTAGCAGATCCTGAGGAGATATTCACTGAAACACACCAGTTTACAGAGCCTAGGCTGTGTATTTACACTAGATAGTTGACTGTGTTTAGGAGCATAACATTTGTCTACGCAGCAGTTTACAGAGCCTAGGCTGTGTATTTACACTAGATAGTTGACTGTGTTTAGGAGCATAACATTTGTCTACGCAGCAGTTTACAGAACCTAGGCCTTTGTTTACACACCTGTTTAAGTTAAGTTAAGTTTTTTATTTTGTCAATTACAGACACGAGGCATTCCAAATCACATGTAGCTCAGCCCTCCTTCACTTCTAAACACACAGGCAGGAGAGACACACGTTTACAGAGCCTAGGCTGTGTATAAACAGTGTGGTCCACAGAGCCCAGGCTGTGTATTAACAGTGTAGTTTACAGAGCCTAGGCTGTGTATTAACAGTGTGGTCCACAGAGCCTAGGCTGTGTATTAACAGTGTGGTTTACAGAGCCCAGGCTGTGTATTAACAGTGTGGTTTACAGAGCCCAGGCTGTGTATAAACAGTGTGGTCCACAGAGCCCGGGCTGTGTATAAACAGTGTGGTTTACAGAGCCTAGGCTGTGTATTAACAGTGTGGTTTACAGAGCCCAGGCTGTGTATAAACAGTGTGGTTTACAGAGCCTAGGCTGTGTATTAACAGTGTGGTTTACAGAGCCTAGGCTGTGTATTAACAGTGTGGTCCACAGAGCCTAGGCTGTGTATTAACAGTGTGGTTTACAGAGCCCAGGCTGTGTATAAACAGTGTGGTTTACAGAGCCTAGGCTGTGTATTAACAGTGTGGTTTACAGAGCCCAGGCTGTGTATAAACAGTGTGGTTTACAGAGCCTAGGCTGTGTATTAACAGTGTGGTTTACAGAGCCTAGGCTGTGTATTAACAGTGTGGTTCACAGAGCCCAGGCTGTGTATTAACAGTGTGGTTTACAGAGCCTAGGCTGTGTATTAACAGTGTGGTTTACAGAGCCTAGGCTGTGTATAAACAGTGTGGTTTACAGAGCCTAGGCTGTGTATTAACAGTGTGGTTTACAGAGCCCAGGCTGTGTATTAACAGTGTGTGGTTTACAGAGCCTAGGCTGTGTATTAACAGTGTGGTTTACAGAGCCTAGGCTGTGTATTAACAGTGTGGTTTACAGAGCAGTGTGGTTTACAGAGCTCAGGCTGTGTATTAACAGTGTGGTTTACAGAGCAGTGTGGTTTACAGAGCTCAGGCTGTGTATTAACAGTGTGGTTTACAGAGCCCAGGCTGTGTATAAACAGTGTGGTCCACAGAGCCCGGGCTGTGTATAAACAGTGTGGTTTACAGAGCCTAGGCTGTGTATTAACAGTGTGGTCCACAGAGCCCAGGCTGTGTATAAACAGTGTGTTGTTGCAGGTGTTCCTCCACCTCGCCTGCAACAGACTGGAGAACATCGCTGAGAACATCCAGACGCTGGTGGAGCTGAAGATCCTGATTGTGGAGGGAAACAGTCTCCATACCCTGCCCAAAGCCCTGTGCTGTTTAACAAGGTATAGACAGACAGACAGACAGACAGACAGACAGACAGACAGACAGACAGACAGACAGACAGACAGACAGGCAGGCAGGCAGAC
>NC_137225.1:26383683-26386183 GCF_949987685.1 Ammodytes marinus
CGGATCTGGTCTATGTTACTCCCTTACCCCTAGACCTCATTAGGGACGTAACACTCCTAAACACAGTCAACTATCTAGTGTAAATACACAGCCTAGGCTCTGTAAACTGGTGTGTTTCAGTGAATATCTCCTCAGCATCTGCTACCTGCATTAATCCAGTTTGTTTCATTTTCCTTTCAGGTAAGTTAATTCATTTCAATCAGTTCTGTGCAGAGCAAACACATATCGCTGACACTGTTTGCTTTCCCCAAATTACACATATCTACAGCTCTGGAAAACATTAAGAGACCACTCCAAATGTTCAGTGTCTCTTGTTTTACTCTTTAGAGGCATATGTTTGAGTAGAATGAACATTTTGGTTTTATAATATAAACTACTGACAACATTTCTACCAAATTCACAATAGAAAATATTGTCATTAAGAGCATTTCCATGAAGTAATGTAGAGATGAAGATTTAAGAACAATCCAGACTGGTCTCTGAATGTTTTCCAGAGCTGTAGATGCTTTCTAATGAGCCCTAGCTCCACCCAGTGGTCAAACACAGAACTACACGTCAGCAAATACATCAAAAACAAGAGAAGCAAACGGCTCCAACAGTGAGAGAAAGATTCTATATAAAATGTGTTTCTGAAACGGGATGTGTGTGTGTGTGTGTGTGTGTGCGTGCGTGTGTGCGTGTGTGTGTGCGTGTGTGGTTGTGTGTGGTGCGTGCATGTGTGTGTGTGTGTGTGTCTGTGCATGCGTGCGTGCGTGTGTGTGTGTGTGGTTGTGTGGTTGTGTGAGCGTGCGTGCATGTGTGTGTGTGTGTGTGTGTGTGCCTGCGTGCATGTGTGTGTGTGTGTGTGTGTGTGTGTGTGTGTGTGCGCGTGTGTGTGTGTGTGCGCGTGTGTGTGTGTGTGCGTGTGTGTGTGTGTGTACCAGGGCCTTCATGTGGTACACACAGCCCGGGATGTGTGTGATCAGGTTGTGGCTGAGGTTGAGTTTCTTCAGGCAGGTCAGGCCGGACAGAGAGTCAGGCAGAGAACACAGCTGGTTGTTGGCCAGACTCAACACCTGGAACACAAGGGACAGTTAATTAATATAAAATAAAATTATATTTTTTATATGCTGTATGTATTCTTTTTTTTACTTTTGACTTTTTTACTTTATTTATTACTTTAAATGTATTTATTTATTTATTATTTATTTTTTATTAATATTTTTAATTAATGTATTTTTTTAAGATTATTTTTTTGGGCTTTTTATTTATAGTGCAGAGAGACAGAGATGAAATGGGGCAGAGAGGGGAATGAAATCTGGTTGTTGGGACATTTAATTAGTTTAAATGTTTTTTTTTCTTTGTTTTCTTTTATTGTTATTTTGTTTCTTTTATTTTCTTTTTCTTTCATAATTTAATTTTTTAATGTATTTTTTTAAGATAATTTTTTGGCTTTTTTTATTTAAAGTTGAATTTCAACTGTTTTTTTTTCTTCTCAAAATTGTACTGAAACTCATATTTTACAGTATTTTTTAAGTAATTTTCCGGTATATTTTCAGTGTATTTTACAGTGTATTTCTTGCAGTGTGTTTAGCAGTGTGTTTAGCAGTGTATTTAGCAGTGTGTTTAGCAGTGTATTTAGCAGTGTGTTTAGCAGTGTGTTTAGCAGTGTATTTAGCAGTGTATTTAGCAGTGTATTTAGCAGTGTATTTAGCAGTGTATTTAGCAGTGTATTTAGCAGTGTGTTTAGTATTTAGCAGTGTGTTTAGCAGTGTGTTTAGCAGTGTATTTAGCAGTGTGTTTAGCAGTGTGTTTAGCAGTGTATTTAGCAGTGTGTTTAGCAGTGTATTTAGCAGTGTGTTTAGCAGTGTATTTAGCAGTGTGTTTAGCAGTGTGTTTAGCAGTGTGTTTAGCAGTGTGTTTAGCAGTGTATTTAGCAGTGTATTTAGCAGTGTGTTTAGCAGTGTATTTAGCAGTGTATTTAGCAGTGTGTTTAGCAGTGTATTTAGCAGTGTATTTAGCAGTGTGTTTAGCAGTGTGTTTAGCAGTGTATTTAGCAGTGTGTTTAGCAGTGTGTTTAGCAGTGTATTTAGCAGTGTATTTAGCAGTGTATTTAGCAGTGTGTTTAGCAGTGTGTTTAGCAGTGTATTTAGCAGTGTGTTTAGCAGTGTGTTTAGCAGTGTATTTAGCAGTGTGTTTAGCAGTGTGTTTAGCAGTGTGTTTAGCAGTGTGTTTAGCAGTGTATTTAGCAGTGTATTTAGCAGTGTGTTTAGCAGTGTATTTAGCAGTGTATTTAGCAGTGTGTTTAGCAGTGTATTTAGCAGTGTATTTAGCAGTGTGTTTAGCAGTGTGTTTAGCAGTGTATTTAGCAGTGTGTTTAGCAGTGTGTTTAGCAGTGTATTTAGCAGTGTATTTAGCAGTGTATTTAGCAGTGTGTTTAGCAGTGTGTTTAGCAGTGTATTTAGCAGTGTGTTTAGCAGTGTGTTTAGCAGTGTATTTAGCAGTGTATTTAGCAGTGTGT
>NC_137225.1:26393683-26403683 GCF_949987685.1 Ammodytes marinus
TCTATCTATCTATCTATCTATCTATCTATCTATCTATCTATCTATCTTTCTTTCTAGATGAGCGATCATGAGGACGTTTCCGAGGCCGTGAAGAAAAAGGAAGAAAAACCTCCAGACTCCAGTAATGAACCTGGACCTTCAGACACACAGTGAGAGAAAACACAGACATACACACAAACACACACACACACACACACACACACACACACACACACACACACTTTAAGAGACAAAGCATTGTCATTTATATTATAATACAATTATTAATATTATTAATATCAGTTAGTGTGAACAATATGAGACGAGTGGCCTGTTGGTCTTTAATCAAAATGATGACATTTAAATTTTTTATATTTGTCTCCAGATTTCCGGAAGAAGAAGCAACATTGTCTGTGGTTGAATTGACCACATATTTGGCAATACAAAAAATTGTTGTTCAAGAATTTTCGGTCCCAGAGTAAGAAACTGTTTTGTACTATAAACTGACCTGATGGAAGATGATGCTAGCTCTTATGTAGACATACAAGGCTCATTCTAAGGAAATAAAAGAAAAAAATACTGTTATTTTCAAGACATTATACATTATTTGTTCTGAAAAATGCCAATACATTCTACACTCTGCACCTTTAAATCAAATCAATGTTTTTTTGAATTTTTATATTTGTCTCCAGGCGGTGTATACGAATGGCAGAGTAAGAAGTTGTTTCTACTGTAAACTGACCTGATGGAAGATGATGCAATGAGTATAAGGACTATTAACAACTATAATCAATTTTTATTTGTTTAATTCAAGAAGAGAAAGTGTTTGTTGACCGTCTTGTGTTTGTTATGATGAAATATTATGTCTCAATTATAGCAAACTGTGTAGTAGACACTAGTGTAATAACTTTTCCAAAAACGAAAATATCAGTTTGTGTGAACCAGTCACCTCTAGGTCTTCAATCAAAATTAAGACATTTTTGTTCTGTTTTTGGGCGCTTGTGGTGTAGTGGTTAGAGCCCCATAGAGGCTCAGTCCTCTTCACAGCAGACCCGGGTTAGAATCCAGCCCGGGTCGTTCTCTGCATGTCATTCCCCTCTCTGTTCCATTTCATCTTTGTCTCTACACACTGTTGAATAAAACATTGAAAAATATATATAATATATAATAATTATGACGTGGTCAATATGACCATGTCTGAATTGTCCAGGGGGCTGTACTAAGCCTCTGAATCGTACAGGTGTCTGTACTGGTCAGAAGAATCTCATCCAAACTTCAGTAATGAACCTGGACCCTCAGACGCAAAGTAAGTCACTGTTTCTTTTTGTCCAACTTTTGCTTCTCATTTAAGCAATTTCAATCAAGATCCAATAATTCTTATGCCTCCGCACCAGCAATTGTTGCTGTGTCTCAATTAAGGGGCCGCAGCCTGCGAAGGCTGCATTTGAAGACCGATTGCGTCACAGCGGCGCGTTAAGGCTTGTCCCATTTCGAAGGCTCCTTCATATGTCGCCGAGAAATGCAGCCTTCGTTTCACGGTTTTGAAGGGTCCAACAGATGTATCTTTCGCGGCCCAACATATCCCAAGATACATTGCGTTTTTTTCAGAGATGGCATAAAATAAAATAAAAAATAACAAAACAGCAACGTGTTGCTCCATCTTCTTAACTTTTATCTTCTTTTCTTTTTTTCTTGTATTTTCTTCTGTTTTTCTTGTCCTTCTTTCTTCTTGTACTTTCTTTCCTTTTTGTCTGGTAGGCAACTTCTTTTTATTTTTTCCTCCGTTGACAAAGCTGTCTCCGTTGGCAGAAATCAAGGTTGCTAGGCAGCACAGGAGTGGCGAGTCGTCACGCCCTTGCGGCTTGTTACGCAAACCGGAAATGCTCGTATACAGAGACCTGCGGAGACCGTTTCGTTTAACAACGCTCGTTCGGCCTTCGAATCGGCCTTCACGGGCTATGGCCTTCATAGGATGCGAGCCCTGAATTGAGACACAGCTAATGTTTTCAGGTTGTCTGGCCATTTGTCTTTCAATCCAATTCTTGTGAGCACTATATCTCATCAACGCTTTGAGGTATTTTCTTCAAACTTTGCACTAATGTCCACTCTGACTCAAAGATGAACTGAATAGATTTTGGAGGCTAAAGGTCAAAGGTTACAGGGATCTTCCATATTGTGAGGTCACAGTGACTTCGTACCATATTGTATCTTCTTAGGAGCTTTTGCTGAGTTGGATGTCATCTTTGGACCCAAAGTCCCCCTAGTTGCAGGAAAACTTGGTGAAGCTAAAAGGACGATGGCATTGTTTGACGCCGCTTCTTACCTGCGTGTCTGTTCGGATTATTCCATCCCAACATCATCACTCCGCATTACGGCTGCTGGTGTGTGTAGACAGCCACATTCATGTTAGAGAACGCAAGACCCAAAAACAAATCCCTACTCATCTCTGACATCATCATGAATAGGAAAATGTATTTACTATCCAACACACCATCAAGTTCACGAACCTCAAATCTGTCAACACACCTTGCCCCCCTCAAAACACAGACTGTCTCCATTTCTTGCCCCCTGGTACACCTTTGTACTCCGCACCAGGAAGACCTGCAGCCAACAGCTGGAGAGGCTCCACAGAAGATCTGGCCTCACTGTCCACCTGGAGGCCTACAAACAGCATGTGATCTTATACAGAGAAGCCAAAGCAAAGGCCAAGACCCAACACTATTCCACCCTCATTGGCAACCAGCAAAAACACCCCAGAAAGCTATTCTCTACCATCAACCTACTGCCCCGCCAACCCGATCCCCCTCACTCCCCTGACTCCCCTGACCGCTGAACCATGTTCCAGGAGTTTTTCAAGACCAAAGTGGACACCATTTATCAGTAACTCCAATCGCCTGCCCAACCTCACACACCCTAGCCATTGGGTGTTGCCCCCCCCCCCCCCCTCCCCACCAGCTGCCTGTCCCTCCCAGTGCTTTCTCCTCCTCCTCTGTGGATGTGGCACAAATCACTAAGCTGGTCTCCACCTGCTCCTTGGACCCTGTGCCCACTGCCCTGGTCAAGGCTGGCCTACCTGCACCATGGTCGCCATCATCAAATCTTCCGTGTCATCCGGCACGGTTCCCACTAGCTTTAAAAGTTGGGTGTGGCAGCCCTCACCCTCTGGAACTCTCTCCTCTCAGACATTTCAAATGTACCATCCCTGGCCATCTTCAAAACTCACCTCTCAAACTCAGCCTACTGCCCCTGACCCCTTTTCCTTGGTTTTTGTTTTTGTTTGTCCTATTTTGTCTTCTTTGATTGTTCTTGTCCCCACTGTGCAATGCTTTGGGTTTGAGAAAGGCACTATATATATGAAATAAATTACTAATGTTACTACAAGTGAAATATATTTGATCAAAATACTAGAAAATACTAGTTTTGATTATTTGCTGCCACACAAAGTAAGATAGTGTTTCTACTTTACTGACTACAACTGTTCACACAATTTCACCAGAGACTGTTTCTACTGACTTATGCTAGTAACGCTTCCATAAAACACTGCAACGTTCATTCTACACAAGGAGGGGAAACAATCTAAACATCTAAGATTGTTTGTGTGTGTGTGTGTGTGTGTGTGTGTGTGTGTGTGTGTGTGTGTGTGTGTGTGTGTGTGTGTGTGTGTGTGTTTATTCTTTCAGAGTGGACAAAGAAACAGAGAGACAGGAAGTAGGTGAGTAAAGTCCCCATATGTTGAAGACATGTGACCAGTTTGTAAAGCAAGGCTCTAACTGGAAGATATACTGCTCTGTGCTATTTTGCATGTGTGTGTGTGTGTGTGTCTGTCTGTCTGTGTGTGTCCCTGTGTCTCAGTCTGTTCTCCACTCTGTATGGACCCTCCCTGGTTTGACTAGGTACTCCATAGCCGCGTTTTAACTGAGCAAATCGGTACTGTTCAGCACTCAGTTATTTGTGTTTCCACTGTCAAAGTTGGGAAGGGTACCAAAATGTGCCGTGCCCATTTTTGTCCACCTTTGATTGGGCACCAAGCCGTCCTAAAGGGTCCCAATAGGGGTGGAGCTACACACTGCAGTCCGTTGATTGGTCGACAGAATTATCATTTCAGTGTGAGAGATAAACCGCCGTGTGTAATCTCCTCTGTAAGGGTTAAGAGTCTTGTGTTTAGAGGAAGATGTCGGCGCAGCTCTTTGTTTATAGTGTGGAGTTTCATTGAGTCAATCAGCAGCCACACTGTGTCCCGTGATGTCCAAGAGTTTTATCTGCTCTGTGTGTCTCTGTTTTCTTCAGCTGATCTGTCCTCATCAAACCCAAACCTGGACGTGTGTGAAGAGGATCAGCCGAGTCCTGGGGATCCAGAGAAGCAGCTCGCGTGTGGAGAAGCTCTCAACACAAATGTCAGTTTTTCACTTCAGTCCTTACTTTCTAAATCCTCTTTCTTTGTCCCCTGTTGGCCGGGGTCAACATGCTTCTGTGAACCTACTGCCACACTCGTTCTGAAGATAAATCCCAAGTTTGGTGATGATTGGACAGTTGGTCAAACAGTTATAGCAAATTAACAGCTGAACCGCGCCCCTTGCAAATTTCAAGATAATTGGACAAACGGGGTCAGGGGCATGATCTTTCAAAAATATAATTTTTGCCTTCATGCAGGTACATAATAAAATGAAGTCATTTGGACCAGGCATTGCACCTGAAGCAGTAAGGACCACGTAATCTGTTTCCATCTATATGTGCTATCTATTAAACTAATTTGTGCAATTTTCTTTTTCAGGAGAAAATAACTTTCACTCCTGACCTGCTGACTGAGTCTAGAAAGATTTCGTACAGGTAACAAACGACTAACCAACCCGCCGACTCCCACGTGTGTGTGTGTGTGTGTGTGTGTGTGTGTGTGTGTGTGTGTGTGTGTGTGTGTGTGTGTGTGTGTGTGTGTAAGAAAACCAACCCGCAGACTCCTACATAGAAGAAGCTGTGTTGAAATGTTTCACACACAAACAATACAGACACATCGCTAACACTTTACAATAAGGGTGCATTGATTAACTGATAGTTGATGTTTGTTTAGCGTTAACTAAGCATTTACTAAAAGCTAAGTTATATTGACTCTGTCTGCAGGTTCAGGTGTCCCGGTCCAGGTGTGTTCCATTGTGCTCTGACCGGATTGGTGTTCGTGATGACCCAGGAGGCGGAGCTTGTCTACAGGATCGTCCAATGGGATGAGAGCATCCTGGAATCAGCTGGCAAGATGGCCGCCGGGCCGCTGTTCAGCATCGAGTGTCCTGAGGGCGCGATCAGTCAGCTCCACCTCCCACACTGTGAATCTGACCAAGGTAAAGATAGATAGATAGATAGATAGATAGATAGATAGATAGATAGATAGATAGATAGATAGATAGATAGATAGATAGATAGATAGATAGATAGACGAACGGACGGACGGACGGACGGATGGACGGACGGACAGACGGATAATCTCGATTTCAGTTGCATTATGATGGTAGGGTCAGAATTTGCCCTTCACAGTCACCAGATGATGGAACGAGAGATTCACATCACAGATGTGCAGCCGCCAGATCTGCAGCAACTGTGTGATGCTATCATGTCAATATGGACAAAAACGATAGTATGGCACGAAGAATTAAGGCAGTTCTGAAGGCCAAAGGAGGTCCAACCATTACTAGCAATGTGTACCTAATAAAGTGGCTGGTGAGTGGTGTATTGTATGTATAGTTCAAAAGGTTTATTGTCAGTTAAATAAATGACCCCTCTGTGTGTGTTGCAGCCGGCCTGCCTCCTGGCCGGTTCTCTGTGGTCCACATGTCAGATGAAGGGATGAGCCTCCTGCAGCCGCAGCAGATCACTCAGACTCATGTGTTGGTCCGTGTGTCTCACTGCTCGGCCTTCGGTCTGGTCTGGAACATCATCTCCAGTCTGTGGAACAACCTGCTCCCTGTCACCGGGCAGATCCTGCTGTTCCTGGGCCCGCCCAACCCAAAGACACAGAGACAGAGACTCATAGTGCACCTGCTGCCCTGCAACATCCCACTGCACGAGGTCATATTTCACTTTATATATACAGTATATATAGTTTTTTTCATTCGTGAGAGGTTCGGGAAGAGTGACGGGATCTGTCCCTGTGTGTGTGTGTGTGTGTGTGTGTGTGTGTTTAAGTGATAAAACGTTGTGTTGTGTTTTCAGGTGAGCGCTCGGCAGCAACCTTACGACAACATCAGGACGACGGCCAAATGCAAACTGTACATAGATCACAGTTACAGTCTCCAGTGTACAATGTCCTTGATAGTTCAGCCCGCCGTGAGTATTTCATGTCAAGTCTATGTGTAGTAGGAATGGTCCGGTATGACAAACTTAAGAAAAAATATAATTGGGGGGATGTGGGGGGGTGGGGGTGTCTAAATCTTGAAATCTTGACTTTGTTGAACCACGGTGTACCTTGAAACCTTTGGTGTACATCTGTGGACATTCTGACAATCTGACCCTTTTTTTTCAGAGAGCAGATTTTGACCTGGATTTTGGGCCGAACTACCACCCGATGTTTGATATCTACCTTCCAACAAACACAGAAGAAGTGACGATCACTCTGCAAGACGACGAAGAGAGAGAGGTGTGGAAGAATTACGTCGATCTGACCGGTAAAGTCTTCACTCACCTCATGTATAAAACCATAGAACAACCGACGCCTGTTTTTAATAAATCTAGCCTCATTTTCCACTTGTAAACAACATTTCTAAACTTAGAGTTGTAGTCACCATCAGGGGACCACTGATAAGTGAAGTAATTTTGGGGCACTGTATCAGAGTGAAGGTATTGAATATTTGGGGGTTTCCCTTTGTAGACCGTCCCTGTGCTCTCGTCTCACAGCCCGCTGCACGTAGAGAGCAATGTTATTATTATACGTTTTACAACAACAAAAACATCTCAACTTCAATGAAAAAGTTTGCATATTTAAGACGAAGTGTTTGTTTTCCTCTTCACCCTGTAGATCCTGTCTGTCTGTCTGTCTGTCTGTCTGTCTGTCTGTCTGTCTGTCTGTCTGTCTGTCCGTCCGTCCGTCCGTCCGTCCGTCCGTCCGTCCGTCCGTCCGTCTGTCCGTCCGTCCGTCCGTCTGTCTGTCTGTCTGTCTGTCTGTCCGTCCGTCTGTCTGTCTGTCTGTCTGTCTGTCTGTCTGTCTGTCCGTCCGTTTGTCTGTTCCTGTGTATTATGTATCATTGTTAAGTGTTTTCCTCTTCACCCTGTAGATCCTACTCTCAGTACAGAAGAGGTTCCTCAGCCCTCATCACCACAGACAGGCCTGTCGTCAGTCCGCACACAGTTTGTAGAGTCTGTGTCTGGAGCCAATCTGAAGCAGCTGCTGGATGAACTCTTACAGCGAGGAGTTATTAACCCTGGAGAGATGGAGACAGTGAACAGCAGAGGAACCCGGGCAGACAGAGCTCGGGATGTGATCGACATGGTGACAAAGAAAGGAAGCAAAGCCTCTTCAGACCTGCTGGAGATCTTCTGCAGAGTGGACCCACATCTCTGCAACACTCTGGGACTCAAACCAACCAGGAACCAGCCTTAAATAAGGCCATGTCCACACATACACGGATATATATATACTGTGTATACTATATATATGTTTCCTGGTTAAATTATTTAATTAATTAATTAAATTATTGATTTGATGCAAAAGCAAAAGAGTGGATGTTAATCAGTGTGAATCATGTGTTTGTAAATAAAGGTATTGGGGATTTTAATAAAGATGGTGTAAAGAATAATAATAATAATAATAAAATGTTATTTGACAGGGACAATACATACAACATTGCCACAAAAAAATGGGAAAATGTGATGCATATAAGACGTCTAGCTTCAGCTAATTTGCAGTCTTTGTCCCTGGGTCAGGCTTTAAAATACAATCAAATATACTAAATACAATAAATGCAGTGATAGAGATACAGTGAATAATACAATTAATAGGTACCATGAGTCAATACACACAGCTGTAGTTATACATTTCAGATTAAAACACAATTAAATTTAGCATTAAACATTAGTAAAGTGCTCTATTAAAATAACTTGAGAGACGTTAATGTTCACATTTCTGCTGCTGCTTGAGCCACTGTTTAACTTTCACACTAAAACTCTTTAGTTCTGTTTGGGATTTAATCTCTGATGGTAGAGAATTCCATAGGTGTGTACCTTGCACTGAGAGAGATAATTGGCCAAATGTTGTCCTGCATCTTCGAACTTTACAGTTTTGTTTGGTTATACTCCTTGTCATTGTCCGGCAGTTGTCAGTCTTTTTAAAGATCTGAGACATTGCTTGTGGGGCCAGTCCATTTAGGCACTTAAAAACAACTTTCAAGGAACATAATTTTATAAAGTTGGAAAAAGTCAACAAATTGTATTTCTCAATAATTTTACAATGGTGCCATTTCTGTGGCTTCTGGTCTAAAATTTTTAAAGCTTGTTTATAGAGTGAGAATAGAGGTCTAGCAGCTGACTCAGTGGCCTGGCCCCAGGCAGTGATGCAATAGGATAGATGTGAAAAAACCATGGCATGCAGATACAAATGAGATGCCTTAAAGGAGAGGCATGACCTGATAAGTCTAAAGCAGTTCAGACTAGTTTTTACAGTTTTAGATAGCTTCTTTATATGTGAGTCAAACTTAAGTTGAGGATCTAGAGTTATACCTAGATATTTAAACTCATTTACCACCTCAATTGCTTTACTATCTATAGTGATGTCAAATTTCTCTAGGACTTTCTTTCTTATTGAGAAGCACATTGATACTGTTTTTGTGTGATTAAGTGTTAAGTGATTCCTTTGTAGCCATTCTGAAACAGTAATCATCTGTCTGCTTAAGATCTCTGAAGCTTGATATGATAAATAATCCAATGCTTCAGTCATTTAAACAAACCCTGCGTTCACACCAAAAGCGTCATACCCTCCTGTGGGCGCTCAGGTCGCTCCTACTGCGCTGCCAGCCCCTCAATCAGTCACTGTCAGGGGACGCTCAAGCAGATGTGACATCACACTCTCCCTGCGTTCCAATCCCCATACTTCCCTACTATTTAGTATGCCAGAGAAAGATTTAGGATGTCCCAATACATGCACACCAATTATAGTATGCGGAAAATACATAAATGACCAACTAACTCCAATAGCATTTTCGAGTATTCATCTTTATTCTTGACATTTCTCGACATAATGAAAAAAAAATCTTTTCTCTCTCCTGTCTGTGGCCCTAAAACTCTTCTGTATTTTAGTATGTAGTAAAAGAAAAAATATGAGATTTGGAACGTAGTGTCTGTTTGTGAATAATGCTGCAGTGCTATGCAGAACCAACGACGATAAAATACCAGATTATTAAAGTTTCCTGTTAAGCCTGTTACATACTCCACAAGAACAAAGAACAAACTTCTCGCTGACAGAGCTGCGAGAAGTTCTTTCTGGTCTGGACATTTCATACTTCACGAGAACTCAAGTGCCGAACTCCTCACCGCGGAAGTTTGTTTGAAGTTCTTCCCCCACAGGTTTGTTTTGATGGCTCTGTTATATTTTTGATTTGTGAAATAGAAACTCCTTAATTTTTCCAATATTGTTTGGTTGTTGTGTTTCGTCCTTATTTAGCCCTGGTTCTACCAAAGGGGACGTAACACAATTGGGGGCTCGTCCGGGATCATTTTTTCCCGTGCCATTTAAAAACAACCAGTACTGATGGGTCACTGTTGTTTTGACATTCATCTTAAAAATGGCTTTTGATTTAAAAGACTTTCTTCAGAGTCCTATTTACCTTGTGCTTTAGTATTGCCGAGCTCTTCAACATTGATGTACAAAGGTCTAGCCTTAATGGGGAAAATCTAAAACAGGGTTAATATTTTCACTGCAAATTAGTTAGTAGGAAAGTGCTTTTTGTCTTTTATGAAAATATTATCTTTAAAGGTGCAGTGTGTAATATGACATCATCAAGAAAGTTCTACAAATTTCTAGAATGCAACACTCCCTGGGTAACCC
>NC_137225.1:26408683-26456183 GCF_949987685.1 Ammodytes marinus
GAACTCTGGTCTGAGAGAGAGAGAGAGAGAGAGAGAGAGAGAGAGAGAGAGACAGAGAGAGAGAGAGAGGGAGAGAGAGAGAGGGAGAGAGAGAGAGAGAGAGAGAGAGGGAGAGAGAGAGAGAGTGTGTGTCTGTGTGTGTGTGTGATTTATGGAAAATACATTTCTGACTTTTGGCTCTTAAACAAAAATCAGAAATGTTATAATGTCTTTTCCATAAATCATTGACTCACTTATAATAATAATAATAATAATAATAATAATAATAATAATAATAATAATAATAATAATAATAATAATAATAATAATAACACTAATAATAATAATAATAATAATAATAATAATAATAATAAAATAAAATAAAATAATAATAATAATAATAATAATAATAATAATAATAATAATAATAATAATAATAATAATAATAATAATAATAATAATGTCATAAAAGTATCAATATATTAGGAGGAAAAATTGTTAATTTTAATTTTAAAGCTTTAATTGTGCACAGGTTTGTGTTTTGAGTTTAAATGACGATAAAGTTCCTGAATCTTGAACTGGTAAACATTCAAAATCTGCTGATGATCACATTCTGCTCTTTCCCCATGAGAACACACACTACAGCACTTCCCAGGACCGTGTGTGTGTGTGTGTGTGTGTGTGTGTGTGTGTGTATGTGTGTGTTTGAGTGTAAGAGAGAGAGAGAGTGAGTCTGTGTGTGTGTGTGTGTGTGTGTGCGTGTGTGTGTATTTGTTTCTGTATCTGTATGTGTGTGTGTGTGTGTGTGTGTGTGTGCGTGTGTGTGTGTATTTGTTTCTGTATCTGTATCTGTATTTGTGTGTGTGTGTGTGTCTGTGTGCGTGTGTGCGTGTGTGTCTGTGTGTGTGTGTGTGTGTGTGCGTGTGTGTGTGTGTCTGTGTGTGTTTGAGTGTAAGAGAGAGAGAGTGAGTCTGTGCGTGTGTGTGTGTCAGAGAGAGTGAGTGTGTGTGTGTGTGTGCGTGTGTGTGTGTGTGTTTGTTTCTGTATCTGTATTTGTATGTGTGTGTGTGTGTGTGTGTGTGTGTGCGTGCGTGCGTGTGTGTGTGTGCGCCCTCATGCTGACTCGAGCATCTTGAAACTCTAGTTGACTTTTCCCGCACAGCACAACACCTCTTAGCCCCGCCCCCTACTCTAAAAGGATGACCTCACTTCTATTTTTATTTCAAATTTTCCGGTGTGGCAGTTTGTAATTTATATTATTTGAAGACAAGACACTACATGTAGATGGGTCACAAAATGTAACTTATAAACATCATTGTGAAACTTTCCCAGTTGATATTTTTTGTAGGCTACAACATTTAAAAAAAAATGTTTTGGAACGTTGTAACAAATGTAACTAGTTCTAACTGAATTAATAACATTTGCATCTTTAAAAAACTAAAATCTATATGTTGGATAAAAACCAGACTACCAGAGATGCAATTTGTTGTTCATTTTTACAACACAGGCCTATCGAATGAATGAATGAATGAATGAATGAATGAATTATATTTTTATTTTCGTGTCGTGCCACACAAGTGGCCCATCCCACACAGGATTACAAGACACCGCTATAACTACACAAAGTGTGTAGTACAAACATGAAACAAAAAAAAACTAAAAAAACACTAAACATAAAGAGACATATTCCTCCTAGCCTTTTCAATAAAGTCAGCAATTAAAAAAGTTCTGTATTGGAACAGCCGAGCTAACATATCAGTATCACACATATAGTGAACTTCTTTTACATCGACTTTCTTGAATAAACTTAATCTCAAATCGTGGTAAAACGGACAATAAAAAATTTAATGAATTTCATTTTCAATTTCCTCAAGCTCACAAAAAGTACACAGCCTATTCTCCTCGCTAGTGCCCACCCACCGGCCTGACTAGTGCCCACCCACCCACCGGCCTGACTAGTGTCCACCCACCAGCCTAGTGCCCACCCACCGGCCTGACTCAATGTGTAAAGGGAGAATTCCTGACCTAATTTGTGCACACAGGGACCTCTTTCTTTTAGACAAATTATACAAAATATAGTTCTCTGTACCAAACAGATGTTTAATTTGACACAAAGTACGCAGTTTAGGCATACCTCTTACTTCAGAGATCCAGGTCTCTCTCTTTTCAAGTGATAGCAATTCTTTTCCTATTTTGAGATTCATTTCCACTTTGTCTGTAAAGACATCCCCACAACCCAGACCCACATATAATTCATACACCTCACTTGCCCATCCTCCAATTTTATGCATGTCACATTCAAACACCTTTTTGGCTACTCTGTTGTCATCCATCCTCAACAGCCTATTCCACAATCTCATAATACACACACTCCAACGCTCCCTACAGGAGTCCCACCCCATGTCTCCGGTTATAGCTGGTATTGGTGCAAATTTATGAACACCCATAAAATATCGGATGGCCCTGTTTTGGATTTTTTCACTCCCGGGAAAGTTTTTATAACCCCAGACCCCTGCCACATAATCCAACACAGGACACACACAAGCCTGGAAAAGTTTGGTGTATGTAGAAAAACCAATATCCTTCAGCATCTTAGTTTTGCCTATAACTCCACCAAGAGCTCTGCTGGCTGACTCAGAGAGAACTGTAGTACCCTTTGTGAAATGCATATGTTCATCCAGGTATAATCCTAGGTATTTATAACATTTTGTATAGTTCAGCTTTTTTTCTCCAAAATGAAATTGAAATGTACTAGTAGCTGAACGAGGATTCCTAAAATGCATTATTTCTGTTTTCTTTTCATTGATGGTCATTCTCCATTTACTGCACCAAGCTTCTGCACATGAGAGCATTCTTTGCAGATCTTCTTCTGAGTCAGCCATCAAAATAATATCATCTGCATATAAAAGTACACTAATGTTTTCCCCTCCAAACTGTACCCCACATCCTAATGATTTAATTGTATTGGCTAGATCATTTATATATACAGCGAAGAGAGTAGGCGATAAAGCATCTCCCTGCTTGACACCAGAGGAAGTGAAAAACCAGTTTGTAAGAAATTCATTCACCCTCACACATGACTCAGGTGCACTGTAAAGGGAACAGATTGCATGATACAATTTGCCGTTTATACCATTCTGTATAAGCCTGTAAGCAAGAAGGTTTCTATTTATTAAGTCAAAAGCTTTCTGAAAATCAATGTAACAAACAAATGTATGCGTATTCTCATGCAATCTATTTCGTACTATTGTACACACTGTGTAGATATGATCAATACAGGCCCTTTCCTTACGGAACCCATTCTGTTCCTCAACCAGTAAGTTTTCTTTCTCCAAAAAAGTTGTTAACCTATCATTAAGCAGAGTGGAGTATAGTTTATAGACTGTGCTCATTAGACTGATACCTCTGTAATTAAGGGGCACTCTAGGGTCATCCTTCTGGGATTTTGGAATAGGATTTATAATAGATTTTTGCCACAACAAAGGTAATTTACTGGTTTCAAAACATTTTTTAAATAATATTAGGAACATTTGGACCAACTGGGGAGATTTCAAAACTTCATTTGGAAGATCCTCTATACCAGTAGCTTTTTCCGGGTTTAGCCTTGTTAATGACTCTTTGGACCTCCGATATAGAGATCTCTGCATTGAGCTCCTCATTATCTCGGAATTCTTCCCCAAGCATTTCTGCTTCTAGCCTACTTTTTATTTCACAGACATTAGCATAGAATTGTTCATCAAAACTTCCAGTGTCATTTGAAAATAATCCTGAAAAATCTTTTCCCCATTTGTTAAGTACCTGTGCACAATCATCTACTAAGTGTCCATCTTCACCCCATATCTCCATTGGAATTTTATTTGACCGCCTAGGTCCCAATTTATTAATCTCATTCCAGAATCCTTGGGGATTAGTGGTTTGAATCTGTTCCAGAAGCAAAACCTGACCTCTTTCATATCTACGTTTAAACAGCCGATATCTTTTATCAAATACATGTTGCCTCATCCTAAAGTTATTTAAGAAGTGCTGTTTATCTGCTCTATTCCCCTTACATTTTAAAAATAGTCGCTCAGAAGTGTGCATGTCATACCAAAGGTCTTGTAACTCTTTATTCCAGTAAGGTTTACTTATTTTGTGAGCTTTCTTTGATTTTGGAGTAGAATATTTATCCTGTGTGTATTTTCCCATTTCCTTATAAAGTACTTTGCATAAATCCTCATACCAGCAGTCCAGCTCTTTTTGGGTTCTGTGAGATACTTCCAACCTATTCAAAAGCTCCAATAATACCCTGTTATTGCCAAACCACACATAGCCCTCTAAATCAATGGAGTCCTGTCCCTTTAAGTGGGTTTCGTTAAGGGAAATAATATCAGGTCGCACAGAGTTCAAAATAACAGTTCTTAACTCACAGTTCCGTACAGTCCATCCGTTAATGTTCCAATGTACAAGGGAAAGCGTTTCACCTGTCCGCTCCAGCGTCGGTGCACCTTTTCAGGTAGGCCTATGCTCCGTCTCTTGCCTCGGTCTCCTCCTCCCGTTTGCTTCATTATCCTGATCCCGCTTGATCACTCGTCCATTACCAGTCACGAAAAAGTATTTTCCTGATGGCATTTCAGCCAGAATGGTTCTGAAGTTAAGATCAATTAAACGCTCTGCATGAGATTTGGCTGAGCGCAGATACACTGTGCCGTATGTTTCACTTTCCTTTAACTTCTGCTTCCGACGTAGAACCGAAACTTTGTCTTGGACCGTGCCGAACTCCACTTTAATCAACCCCGGTCCACGGCCCCTCGGCAGAAGACGTTCCGCAGCCACCACCTCTGGCATCGGGTCACACAGCATTCCGTCCGACAGTAGCGACTTCACCCTCTCCAAAGCGATTTCTCCATCCCTGAACGGTAACCCCGAAACCATGATGGAAACCTCCGGGTTAAATTTGGGCTGCTTTATTTTAGTCAAATGCAGGCTTGATTCCATTTTTTCAATTCTCGTTCTCAGCTGACCAATCTCACAGTCCATATTATCTTGAATCTCTTTAGATTTTTTCTCAATCTCTGCTTTCAAATCATCCCTGTTTTCGTTGGCCAGCTTAGTTAAAGAACTTCGTAGTCTGTCAATTTGACTATTTAATTGTTTTTCCAGGGATATATTCATTCCCTTTATTTTCTCCTCAATCGTCTTCTCCACGGATTGTTGCATGCCATCAATTTTCCCATTGATTGCCTTCAGCTGTTGCGCTATGGCCTCCATGCCATCACTAGTCTCATTTTCGACTCCACAGCTTCGCAGACCCTCCTTGCCGCGTCCTTTCACGCTCATTTTAAGAATAGCAAATGTGCGTTCTTAAAAAGAGTTCTGGTATTCTTCTGGTAGAGTTGCGTATTATATTCCAATTAACTTTTCTCTTACTTTCAATCAAAATGTTTGGCAGCAGCGTCTTCTCACTCAGCGTCTCAATTCACCGCACCTTGTGTGACACAGTGCACTCTGCCTTCCATGTGTGTTAGGGAGGGAGGGGGACCTATCAGTTTCCAAAGCTTTAACGGAACATATTTAAGATACAGCACTTTTTTTAATTTTTTTTATTTTCTCCTCTTATTATTCAAGTCAGACAATAAATCTTAATTCTTTACCTTTATTTATACAGGTAAATCCCATTGAGACCGAAGACTCTTTTACAAGGGAGACCTGTTTTCCTTTCCCACGTTACCATTCACACACACAGTCATACACCGATAGCAGGCTAACTATCGACATTCACACGAGGCAAGGTGGGTGAAGTGTCTTGCCCAAGGACACATTATCTGGGAGGTAATCCGAGATTAACTGATCACGTCACGTTCAAGTCCATGGCATGCACAGTGTGTATTGAGTTTATTTAAAAATATTTGAAAATGGGGCTGCCCTCAGTTGCCCATGCACTGTGTATAGTCTATAGCCTTCGGCCTCGTCGGTATCTCGGATTACCTCCCAGATGAACTGATTCAATTATTAAGCTATTAACTATCTACCATTGTTATAAATCCTTAACAAACTGCTAACAAACACTTAACAAATCATTAATAATCATTAATTCAGAGTTTACTAATGATCTATTAACGAGTTACAACGGATAGTTATTATAAAGTGTTACCGAGTTTTCTTTGAAGAAATGCCTTTAAATATGAAGAAATATAACTGGTATAACTGGAGGCTAGATTGATGACTACATGAACCAATCAGGGGCTGCCTTCCACTAACAGACAGAAAGTGGGGAGGGTCCGGTCTGACTGGAGGCTAGATTGATGACTACATGAACCAATCAGGGGCTGCCTTCCACTAACAGACAGAAAGTGGGGAGGGTCCGGGCTGACTGGAGGCTAGATTGATGACTACATGAACCAATCAGAAGCTGCCTTCCACAGCAAGGAAGAACATAAAGTTTAATGGGATATTTTTGGACGGGCTTCTCCCCCACGAGAACAGGCTACAGAATGTATTTATTTAAGATGAAATTGCTTCATTTGTTGATTACCAAAAACTTTGAATTTTGTGTTCAAGTTCCCACACTCCAGAGGAGGTCCTCACACAGGGTCAGCCATGGAGCAGCTAAATTAAGGGGGCCACCTTAGCTAGCAACATAACCGTTTACAGAGCCTAGGCTGTGTATCAAGACCACATTCTTATTTCTGCGCACACAGAGATATTCACTGATTTTGACAACAAGCATTCTCCAGAAAGTATTTTGGACAGCAGGTGGAGCTGTTGTTTAAAGAGTGACTTTCAGACGTTCACATTCCCCTCTTCCTCCTTCATAAATACTAATCATAAAGGTCTATTATGTGTCAATGCTGGTGTGACTGGGGTCATTTAATTTGTGAAGTTTTTAAATTATTTTCTTTTAAGGTGAAGCATTGCAAGTGAATGGGGTAAAATGTTAAACGTATAGATACAAATCATTATGAAACGTTGCCAGTTTATTACTGATA
This sequence comes from Ammodytes marinus, assembly GCF_949987685.1. NCBI lineage: Eukaryota > Metazoa > Chordata > Actinopteri > Uranoscopiformes > Ammodytidae > Ammodytes > Ammodytes marinus. Next base: position 26,415,628 of record NC_137225.1, read on the forward strand.
TTAAAACAATTATTGTTTGTATTACATTTTTTCAGATTTTTTTTAATGAATTGATACATTTAGCAATATTTAACCATGTGTACATTTGCATCTTTAAAAGAGATAAATCTATATGTTGGTTAAAAGCAAGAGGTCAAATCTTTATTTCTTTTGTACAACATACTAGTGTCCAAAGTTTTTACAGAAGAGATTTGGATACAGCCTTTTTTCATTTTGCAAATAAAAAAATATATAAATAAATAATAATAAAAAAATCTATACAGGCTACAGGTCTAAAAAAAATGCAGTTTTGGCATGTCTGTAAGAAGAAAATGTCTCATAAATTGGACAATTCAACACAAATGAACAAATCCTTCTGTAATAACCTTCAGAATGGTGCTAAGAATGATTATGGAAGTTGATATAGGCCTAAGTGCTTTAAAGTCTTAAGTTTAGATTTTTGGTTCAGGGTATTAAAAATGTAATGTTGACATCATTTATTACCAGTTACTTTTCAGATTAATATGTTAAATAAAAACACAAGAGTATTTCTGTACTTGTAGCTACTTGAGAAAATATTTCTCCCACAATTATTTATTCCACAGGATAGACTAATCTCCACATTAAACTTAATTAATTAAAATGAATCTTAATATAAACAATATTTGCACATTCACAATGATCAAATGTAATGATAGAAATGTAGTATGGACATAGATAGTATAGTATACTTCTTTTACTAAGAAAACTGGGTTCGGTTTGTTGAAGTGTAATGCGTTCACTAACTTGTTTATCTGTTCACTTGAGGAAAAGTAGTTTAATCCTTTTTTCTCAAGTGAACAGATTAAGAAAACATTTGTCTTGTTAACTCAGAAAAACAGGTTAACATTATTATTTTTTTACCATCAGCTGTGTGTATTTTCCAGTCAATCAGGACTTGTCAAATTCTCAAATAGTTGAGCTGATCTTCTTCCCTCTTTGACTGTAAAATAACTGGATTAAATCAGCTGGTTTTTTCTCCTTCTGCATGTGTTGATTTAAAAAATGGACTCCGAACTGACTGACACTCTCCCAGTTTTATTGTATGTCTGTTAAACATTTACGTTGTCAGAGTCACATAATCTGAATCTGCTGCTTAGGGAGCAAACGAGAGAGACTTCTGTCTTGGAAATTTAAAAAACTTTTTATTTTGTAACTTGGACTGTGGAGTCTCATTCAGGCCGTTGAGGTTGTAAAGTAACACTGATGACGTTGGGTAAGTTTAAAATATGTTTTAATTTGAATTCACATGGTTTGATTTAGTCTCTGTGTGGACTGTAGGCGCTCATGTATATGTTAGACTATCTGTTAACACAGTGCACAGATTTACTGGAAATAAACAGTTTTTTGGGGTTTGTAGCTAACCTGTCAGTGAAAACTGAGGACATTATTTAAATAAATTGCCTGCCTACATTTTCAGCTGTTAGTAAAATGTTTGAATACTTAAGTTGCCGTTATGCAAAATCCCCTTTGAGGAAGATCTTAATACAGAGTGGGAGGGCCATGCGTTATCAACCGTCGTCGAATTGGAAGGAAGCTAAATAACGAGGCTGCTTTTATCAGGCGCTACAAAGATGGTGGTTTATTTGGACGTCAGCCAGCTAATAAAAAAACAGCTTGAAGAACTCGTGGTCTGTTTCAACATTTAAAATGTGTGTGAATTCATCTCATCAAGTTCACAAGCGTTCTCCTCTAGATTCACTGAAAACATTTGTTTTCATGTTCATGTGCATGAAGAGTAGACGGACATTTAGTCAGTGTTTCAAATGTTTAATGTTTTTGTGATTTTGTCTGTTATACTGTATGTCAGAAAATACCAACACTGCTACATACATTCTACCATGTGACAAACCGGCTCAGTCTGTCTGAAGTTTGACTCCTAGTTGGGTTTGAACCAGATTCACAATTTGTCATTATGACGAGTAGAAAATACTTTTAATATTTTATCAAACTAATTTAATATTATTATTACTGACATTATTATACTGTGTATCTGTGTCCCCAGTGTTACTGTTTCACCTCTCAGACCTGAGAAGATGAGTGATTCGAAGGAAAAGGACAGATCGGAGTCTGCGGTCTCCAGCCTCCAAGATGTCAGTAATGAACCCTCAGGCTCAAAGTAAGATAATGGTTATTCAGTTTGATGTTATCTGATAATCTAAACTATAACACAGTTCATTTTATGGTTACACATACTGGTTCAAGGTTCAGCTTTATTGCGATCATACAATTTACGATTTCACAATGACTTGCAGTGTATAGGTACAATAAGCACAACAATATATAAAAGTAGTAGTTTAGATTTCTGACATTAAAAAATGAGTCCGGGATCCAAAAAATACTATAGGATATGTTATTTTTAGCAAGCATACATGAGCTTAAAAAAAGAGGTGGTACTCGAAGACTTTTTCTAAAGTGGCAGGTCTGGAGTACACTAAATAAATCCAATGATTTGAAAGCAGTGAAAAGACACAGTAGAGATTAGTGTTTTATTGTGTATTTCTTTAAGGGATTGCATTATAAAGTCATTATTTGTCTGATACTACAAAATAGTGCAGACTTAACCAAAGCTTACCAAAGGTCGGTTTTATGACCTTTTATGACCTTGATAAAACAGTTCACACAGTCAAGACATTCTGTTCCCTTCGAGATATAATAAATGTTTGACAAAAGGATCATGATCGCTGTTAAATATAAACATATTACAAACGTAAGAACTAGCTTCTTTTATCACTTTATGGTTTTTATAATACCTGGTTTTACAGGGTGCTGCAGCTGCTTGAGCAATCCTACTGTCTGTGTCCATGCTTTTTTTTTAAACAATCTAATCTGAGCAGGTTTTCAGTACTACTTTAAAATCTAATTCACATTTTTTGTGTAATTGCTTAGTGAACTTTGTGACACAGAAATACATCTTCCCCTTAGTATCTGAGACAGCTGTTAGTCACGTAGAACCTACTTTTAGCATAACTTAACTTATTGTCCACAGCTGCAGCAGTTTGTGTATTTAAAGCATCCTGATTGGATTTGACCTCTGAGAATTTATCAATGATTCACATGATATGAATAAAAATATCTTTGTGTTTGCAGGGTTCAGTACCAGAGACAGAGATCAGTGTCTCCAGTCCCCAGCTGTCTGTCTATGAAGAGTGACTGGTCCAAAGGTTGGCAGCCAGACTTCAGTAATGAACCTCGACCCTCAGACACAAAGTAAGAGACTGTTTCTACTGTAAATGGACCTGATGGAAGATGATGCATTGAGGATGAAGACAAAATGTTTTGATTTATATTCATTATGCAGAAATATAAATGCAGATACAATTTAAAATGCATCTTATTGAATGTCTATAGCAAAACATTTCAGAACTATTATACTACTTTTCTGGTCTTAATTTCTCATTAATGACTCCTATGGAGCAACCTGACACGAATCACAGCACAAACAACCATGTAGATTTTCGGGAAACTCTTCCTCTCATCTGGGCGCGCTCAGCAGTCTCTGTCCACACTCTGCTTTGTGCTTCTCCGCCCCCTCGCCCCCCTCCTGCAAACCCCACTCCGTTGTGATTGGTTACCTTCCTTCCGGAACACTTTCAGCAGCACGCGTGCAGATTTGAGCAGGCAGGTGGGGGCATGGCCGGAGCGTGCCTGAGCATGTTGCAGCATACCATACATTGAAAAATCCGGATTCGTTACGGAACGAATCCCGGAAATTTGAACAAGTGAATTCTCGACCGGCTGCCCTAGTGTTTAGCGCTCTGCACAGCCACCCCAGACGGTCAGCAGGGAATACGGCTAAAATGCATGCAAGTCATTATTTGATAGTTTAGTATGGTTAAACATGACTATAAATCATTATAACAACGTTTATAGGTCATAAAAGTTGAAAAAGCATCACAGGTCCTCTTTTAACATAACAAATGGAATTTATCTAGCAGCCATTTGGTTTTTCTGTTGATGTTAGGTGCTAGTATGAACTACTTCAGGAAAATAAAATTATAAAAAAAATTCAAATAACTTCTTCAGAAATTGTAAGTCAGTGTTGACATGTCATGGTTGTGACGCTGGACTTTCAAGATTCGGAATGTAAAATATTCTAAAACTACAACACTTATCAGAGTCTGTCTGACTCTAATGTACTCTGCAGAGGTAGAATTTGACAAGAGGTCCTTCAAAGTGACAGCTGCCCCTTATTTCGCCTGATTTTATTACATTTTACACAATGAAATGTCTGACGGTGTTGACTTACAGTAAAGTGGTCCCACCACTTAGAATCCCTATAAAAAATTAATGTGTTGAAGAAAAACTGTTTTTTATTGATATGAGAGATTATTTAGTGTTGCATCTGATGAAAAAAGCTCTTTTTAATCATTAAAGTACATTTTTAATAGTTTTTTTTGCATATGAAAGATTGAAACCTTCACTGTGGACACACTGTTTTGGACGTCGTGAGAAGATAACAAGTGTCATATATTTGACATAATAATATGTCAGATAAAATTAAATTTAAGGGGATAATTGTGCTCCAGACATTCTATTCTTAATCCCTAATAACATTTACAATTTTAAATATGTTTAGTTTTAAACATAACAGCAGTTACATATGGAATACAGCCTTTTGTCCCTGTTCTCAAGAATCACTGATATAACAGACATTAGCGCTAGCTTCTTTTATCCACCTGCTTTACAGACATTAAGCCCCCTCACATTTAAAACATCTTGGTGTTTGCAGAGTTTGGTATTGGCTACAGAGATTAGAGTATATTGAAATTGAAACTAAAATCAACAATAGAAATCTTCCTCTATCTGCGACAGCTGTTATTCATCTAAATTGCTGTAATTTAATCTAATCGAAGACGATGCTACAAATGTTAAACTATCTTATTATCCACAGCAGTAGCACTTTATTTGTATTTAAAGCGTCCTGATTGGATTTGTCCTCTGCGAATTTATCAAGGATTCACATGATACGAATAAAAATATCAAAGTCTAAGTCGCTTTATTGTCAATTTCTGCAATATGATCCAGACATACAGAGGAATCAAAATTACGTTTCTCTCCCACCCATGGTGCAATAAGGATAAAGTTAGATGAGAGTTGAGTTTCCTGACGGTATGGAGGAAAGAGCTGTTTACCAGTCTGGTGGAACCGGCCCAGAGTTTCCCCGATGGCTGAAGAGGCTGTGAGAGGGGTGGCTGGGGTCACCCACAATGCTGGTTGCTTTGTGCGTGAGGCGGGTACCGTAGATGTCCAGGAGGGGGGGGGGGGGGGGGGGGGGGAGTGGGACACCGATCAGCCTTCACTGTGCGCTGCAGGGTAAATAAATAATAAACAAATATCTTGGTGTTTGCAGGGTTCAGTACTATGCAGGATCAGAGTCTGGAATCTCCAGCTGTCTGTCTATGAAGAGTGACTGGTCCAAAGGTTGGCAGCCAGACTTCAGTAATGAACCTGGACCATCAGACACAAGGTAAGAGACTGTTTCTACTGTAAACGGACATGATGGAAGATGATGCATTGAGTACGAAGACAAAATGTTTTGATTTATATTAATTTTTCAGAAATATAAATGCTTTTTTTTTAATTATTTAAATTTAAAATGCATCTTGATTGAATGTTTGTAGCAAATCATTTGAGAACCGTTTGAGTTTGTGTGCTGACGTCTGAGCTTTTAATCATTAGTAAGTGAACCGTTGAGCTCAGATTCTCTGCTCCAATATATGAGCCTTGAGACTAGGATTTCTTTTTCAACATTAAAATTAAAAATTATCATCTTTTGAAATAGACAGCGGGAATCTCTGAGTGAGTGTAGTTGTTCAAGAAAAAAAATATATAAATATATCCCATGTGAAACATAGCATCACATTGATACTGCCCGAGACCACATTGTGTTTATGTGATGTTTGTTTGAAACTCGCTGCATTTATGTATCAGTTCGTCTTTGGACGGTTGAGAGAGAACATGAAGGAAATGACAAACAAACATGGCCACCGTTTGGACTTGAACCTGAGACACCACTGTTACATGCTGTGTGTCTGAGTCTGTTGATATGCTACATTTTTTACACCGCTTTTAACCTCAGTTCAAACCTAACTCACCTACGCCATGCTGCCCAATGTGACACTAACATGAATAGCTCTCTATAATTTTTACTGTGTGGTTGGTTTGTATCATGCAGCGCATTTAAGCAATCAGTAAGTAAGACTGGAGATCTCATAAAAAAGGATTCTTCTTGACTTTTTTGTGTGTAGTAAAATGTAGACTACATTACATAAAAATCACACCATTTCACAAGTCCACAAATGTTCAACATTTTTATTCATATTCCTAGTATAGTGGTCCGGTTTGGATAAGTAGAAATCTGGACATTTTCAACAGCACCAAAAAAAATGTTCACAGAGAGAGGAAGAGGAGTGATGTTTCTGTGGAGGAGCAGCCGTCCTGCTGTGCTTTGTGTCAGGACGTCCTGAAGGATCCGGTCTCTACCAGCTGTGGACACTGGTTCTGCAGACGATGCATCACCTCATACTGGGACCAGTCTGATCCATCAGGAGACTCCTCCTGTCCCCAGTGTGGACAAACATCCAGACCTGGACTGCAGACAGCCAGTCAGACCAGTAATCTACAAAGTCATGTTTCTTTACTTTGCAGCATGAATGTTAAAATGTTGTTTTTATATTGGTGATCATTACTAATTATTCTTTCTTTCTTGACAGTTGATGGCAGTCTGCAGGAGGTTCTAGATGAACATAAGATCAGTCTGAAGAGGAGATGTGAACGTGTGACTGAAGGAACTGATCAAACAGGAAGTGGAACTCTCCTCAACAGGATCTACACTGAGCTCTACATCACAGAGGGACAGAGTGAAGAGGTTAATACCCAACATGAGGTGAGGCAGCTTGAGACCGCTTCCAAGAAGAAGACCCTCCATGACACTCCAATCAAGTGCCACGACATCTTTAAAGCCTTACCCGACCAACAGGGACCCATCAGAGTCGTCCTGACGAACGGCGTCGCTGGAATTGGAAAAACCTTCTCAGTGCAGAAGTTCACTCTGGACTGGGCAGAGGGCTTAGAAAACCAAGATGTCAGTCTGCTGATTCTGCTTTCGTTCAGGGAGCTGAACTTGATCAGAGATGAGCAGTACAGTCTTCTCAAGCTGCTCCATGATTTCCATCCAACATTACAGAAGGTCACAGCAGAGAAGCTCGCTCTCTGTAAAGTTTTGTTCATCTTCGACGGCCTGGATGAAAGCAGACTTTCCCTGGATTTCCACAACACTGAGGTTGTGACTGATGTCACACAGGAATCATCAGTCAATGTGCTGTTGACAAACCTCATCCAGGGGAATCTGCTTCCCTCGGCTCTCATCTGGATAACTTCCCGACCTGCAGCAGCCAATCAGATCCCTCCTACATGTGTTGACAGGGTGACAGAAGTACGAGGCTTCACTGACCCACAGCAGGAGGAGTACTTCAAGAGGAAAGTCAATGATGAAGAGCTGTCCAACAGCATCATCTCACACATCAAGACATCCAGGAGCCTCCACATCATGTGTCTAATCCCAGTCTTCTGCTGGATCACTGCTACAGTTCTGGAGCACATGTTGACTACAGACCAGAGAGGAGAGCTGCCCAAGACCCTGACTGGCATGTACTCACACTTTGTGATGGTTCAGACAAAGAGGAAGAAGCAGAAGTATGAAGAGGGACATGAGACGAGTCCACAGGAGCTGACGGAGGCTGACAGGGAAGTTCTTCTGAAGCTGGGGAGGCTGGCGTTTGAACAACTGCTGAAAGGAAACATGATGTTCTACCAAGAAGACCTGGAGCAGTGTGGTCTGGATGTCACAGAGGCCTTGGTGTACTCAGGAATTTGTACCGAGATCTTCAAAAGAGAGAGTGTGATCTTTGAGAAAACAGTGTACTGCTTTGTTCATCTGAGCATTCAGGAATTTCTGGCCGCAGTCTACATGCACCACTGTTTCACCAGCAAGAACACAGAGGTACTGGATGACTTCCTGGGAGATGGGAATGATGATAATGATGATGACGACGACGATGATGAAGTCAGGGACGTTAAATTTGATTACCCATCCATAGATTACTTCCTGTCTGTCAATATGGAGAAATCCCTTGAAAGCAGAAATGGCCACCTGGACCTGTTTGTCCGCTTCTTTCATGGCCTCTTTTTGGAGTCCAACCAGAATCTCTTAGGAGGCCTGCTGGGTCCAACAGACAACAGTCCAGAAACCATCCAGAAGGTCAGCGACAACTTGAAGGAGTTGCAAGCTAAGTTTATCTCGCCTGACAGAAGCATCAACATCTTCCACTGTCTGATGGAGATGAACGACCTCTCAGTTCATCAGGAGATCCAAGAGTTCCTGAAGTCAGAGAACAGATCAGAGAAGAAACTCTCTGAGATCCACTGCTCTGCTCTGGCCTACATGCTGCAGATGTCAGAGGAGGTTCTGGATGAGTTGGACCTAGACAAGTACAACACATCTTGGGAGGGACGACTGAGACTGATTCCGGCTGTGAGAAACTGCAGAAAGGCTCTGTAAGTCCATCATCTTTATACAACATTACTGTCATTGTGCCACTGTTTCTGACAGCAAGTCTCAGATGTCCCAACCAAAATGTAGCCACCAAGGCCCCATTTTCATTTGTCATTCCAAGTATCTCGTATGTAGTGTGTTATGGGGTTGGTTACCTCAGGCTGTTTACAGACACTGTGTCCTTAGCGAGGTATAGTATGGTAGGCATTATGGCATTTAAGCTTGGGGTGACTTTGTGAGCCTTTTTCATACGGAGTAAAAGTCAAAAAACACAATGAGATAGTAGCTTGTTTCCTAGACTGGGCTAGAGCATCACTACTTTCACTGGTATATGTGTCCTTCTACTTGACATACAGCTGCCTGTGCTGTTGTTTACAGTGCAGATGTAGGTTTCTGGTCCTGTGTCGCTGCCCTTGTTCCACCATAGGCCTTCCAGAATACCTTATTTTAGTTTCTGTCGTCTTAACTGCCAAATTCTCCCTAAACTGTCCTACGTTGTTTTAGAAAATGTTTCCTATCCCCACATCGTCAATGTCCAGTTTGGTACTTAATTGCCAATGTTAAATTTGCTGTGCACTTTTTGTCTTTCTCATTATTTAGTATTTTCTGTGCTTTTCACTCACTGCTGTTGCCATCTCCTATTGCGCCATATTGTCCTCTGTCTTGTGTGTTGTCTTGTTTACACTGTTATGTCTCTTCTCACTCACAAAAAAGTAAAGTAATAATAAAAAATTAAATAAAAAGCATTTGTTGTGCTTAAACCACTGACTTATGTACTCCCAGACTTCCTGAATGTTGGCTCTCAGAGACTCACTATGAAGTTGTGGTCTCGGCTCTGAAGTCCAACCCCTCCCACCTGGTAGAGCTGGGGCTGAGAGGGAGCAGGCTGCAGGACTCAGGAGTGAAGCAGCTGTGTGCCGGACTCGAGAGTCCAAACTGCAGACTGGAGTCACTTTCGTCAGTACACTTTCTTTTGCTCTATCTAAAGATAATTTCTTGGGGGATTTACCATGCCTAATTGATAGCTTAAAGAGACAGAGATGAAATGGGGCGGAATGACATTCAGAGAACAGCTTCTTACCACCTAGCCACAATCTCCATCCTTTCTTTTGCTCTTTAAACATAATTGAACATTGAACAAAGTTATGTTGGGTGGATGGTGGTCAAACAACTGTTAAGTGAAGTTAAATATGTCTAGATACATGTGTTACCATAACATATCTGATTCAGATATTATTCCTTAATTGACAGACTTGCTAATTGTGGACTGACTGAGATCAGCTGTGCTTCTCTGGCCTCAGCTCTGAAGTCCAACCCATCCCATCTCAGAGAGCTGGATCTGAGTGTCAACGAGCTGCAGGATTCAGGAGTGGAGCTGCTGTGTGGTTTTCTGGAGAGTCCACACTGTAAACTGGAGACTCTGAGGTCAGACACAACTTTATTAACTTGTTGATGATGTGTAATTTAGTTTGATTTAAAAAGGCAAAAAAGATGCTGGTTCACATATTCAAGGGGATTGGGTCGAGGGGCCTACAGCTCCAACAAAGGAACCCAAACTTCTCTTTCTCGGGCCACATTAACTAGCTCAGACTGGGGGATCCCGAGGCGTTCCCAGGCCAGTGTGGAGATATAATCTCTCCACCTAGCCCTGGGTCTGCCCAAGGTCCCCTCCCAGCTGGTCATGCCTTAAACATCTCTCAGGGTGGGAGTAGGAACCAAGATTGACCAGTAGATCCTTCTTTTCATCACAAAGGTGCGGTAAGCCAGTGTTAAACCAATTCTCTGGCCAATCTCACACTCCATTGTCCCCTCACTCACCAACAAGACCCAGAGGTACTTGAACTCCTTCAGGTACTCAGTTAAAATGATACCATCACAGAATCGATCATGGACTCTCAGCCTAGAATGCTCTGGTTCCACGTTCACTTGTAAGCATCCTTATTTTGGAACATGGTGTTGGGGATGGACAGTTCATGACTAGCACAGAAGTTAAAGAACAACGACCACTCGGGTTCGGATCAGGGAGGCCGTTCCTCCCAATCACGCCTCTCCAGGTGTCTCCATCGTTGCCAAAGTGTGTGTTAAAGTCTCAATCAGAACTATGGAGTCCCGTACCGGAGCCCCATGCAGGACTCCATTCAGGGTCTCCAAAAAGGCCATATACTCTGGGCTGCAATTTGTATGAATTTGATTTGTCTTTATTTTCAGATTGAGTCACTGCAGTTTGTCAGAGATCAGCTGTGCTTCTCTGGTCTCAGCTCTGAAGTCCAACCCCTCCCATCTCAGAGAGCTGGAGCTCAGTGAAAACGTTGAGCTGCAGGATTCAGGAGTGGAGCTGCTGTGTGGTTTTCTGGAGAGTCCACACTGTGGACTGGAGACTCTGAGGTCAGTTGACTGCTTTTTCTCATTGTAAATCTCATATATTGATGAAAAAAGCCAAAACATGGCTTGTAATAAGTGTGTCGTCAATAAATCCAAATATTTAATTGGGATTAATTGCATGATCGTCCATGGTTAACGATTAATCGCAAATGCTAGTATTCACAAATTCACAAAATCTAGTAGTCTTAATGTGCCTTAAAGGGAGATTTTTCAAGTTTTTTTTAATCCTCTTATCAACAATGTAAAACAATGACAAATCCTGTCCAGAATATATTCTCCAGAATAACCTCAAAGGTTCTGCATGCTCCAACAATCTGCTGAAAACATAACATGGATCTACCTTTGACTCTGTGCATTAGCAAGTCTTATTTCAGAGGATGTACTACTTTGGAAACTCCACAGTAATTGCTCATAACTGTGGTGCTGTGAGGAGGAACCATCTGGCCAAAAAGTTAAATATTTAGCTCTAGCCTATGGACTAAGATTGGGATGCTGTTTTTCCTGTTATTGCAGGCTGACTCACTGTGAACTACCAGAGACCAGCTGTGCTTCTCTGGCCTCAGCTCTGAAGTCCAACCCCTCCCATCTCAGAGAGCTGGATCTGAGCTACAACAAACTGCAGGATTCAGGAATGGGGCTACTTTCTTCTGGTCTGGAGAGACCACACTGTAGACTTGAGATTCTGAGGCAAGGCATATCTTTTTTGCTTCTACAATACTCACCAATGCTTGTTTAAGGAAACAGTCAAACTTTTAAAGTGGTAGAAGCGTTTATAGTATCAGTCTTATCCTTTCCTTCGTGGCTTGGTTTCATTCATTCCGTTTCTGCAGGTTGAAATGCTGTCTACTCACCAATGGATCCTGTGCTTCTCTGGCCTCAGCTCTGAAGTCCAACCCCTCCCATCTCAGAGAGCTGGATCTGAGGGACAACAAGCTGCAGGATTCAGGAGTGGAGCAGCTATGTGGTTTTCTGGAGAGTCCACACTGTAGACTGGAGACTCTGAGGTTAGAGAAAAAACATTACCAAAACGACATAGGCATCTAAACACAACTGGTTTAACATAATTCTGCTGATTGCCACCATCGCTACGGAACAGCAGTTATATTAGAGTTAAGTCTTGTAGCTTTTTTTAAAAGACGGTGGTCACAAACTTCTATTTGGGACTGTTAGTGTAGTTGGCCAGAGTAACCCTTAACCAAAACCTAACCTGTGCTACTGACACATTCATTCTACCTGTTGTTTTTACTTTTTTCAGATTGAGGGACTGCAGTTTGTCAGATTCAGCAGTGAAGCTTCTGTGTGGTTTTCTGGAGAGTCCACACTGTAAACTGGAGACTCTGAGGTAGAGCTCTGCATAATTGCGGGTCCCCTTAAATTTGTTTGCGACACAGTTTTTTTTTTAATTGTGTTGCAGGCAATCAGGTTCACAAACTGCATGTATTATCGTTATGCCAATTTAGTAATGGAATCCTCTTTATGCTATCGGAGGGTGTGTGCAGTAAAGAGATAGAAAAAGAGAAACATTTTAAGTGGGTGTGCTCATGGTGTAGTGGTTAGAGCCCCGCCATAGAGTCTCAGTCCTCTTCACAGCAGACCCGGGTTAGAATCCAGCCCGGGTCATTCTCTGCATGTCATTCCCCTCTCTGACCCATTTCATATATGTCTCTATGCACTGTCAATAAAGCATGTAAAATGCTTAAAAAAATAAAAATAAAATAAAGAAAGAAAGAGCTTTATTTTACAGTAGGGCTGGACTGGCATTCTCTGGTCTTTGATATGGGCTTCAGAATGAATCACAGTCAGACAGGCAGAGGGGCTAGACGTTCGTTTATTTTGTGTGTATTTAAATTGGTGGTGACTGTTGTTTCGTTCATCCCTACAGGTTTAAATGAGCCGGACCTGTAGAAGCATCATTCATCAAACTGACAAGTCATCATCCTGACCAAATATTAATTCCAACTTTCTTCTCATCTTATCCAATTCCTGGGAGCCACCAAGTACCGTTATTCTGGAGAAACACCATAAAAATACACTAAACTCATTGGCATTTTTCATAACATACCTGGTAGACAAGGAATATAACATTCATCGATATGTTTTAATTTTTGTATATTTTCTTGTTTTTTTATGATCTTAGAATGAGCCTTTTATATCTACATAGGAGCGGGGCGCTGAGGCCGCCATGTTGCACCGCCATGTTTCTACAGTAGCACAGAACGGACAAACTTAACGGCCTTACACGTTTTTATATATAGTGGGCATTTCCTAATTTTATGCAAATGAGGAGTGACAACACCAAAGCAGCGGCCAATTACAGGAAGAAAGAAATAATTTAAAAGGGAAATCTAATAAATTCCGGCGTGATTTTGGAATTAAAAAGTCAGTTTAATTTTTTTTAATTAAAGATGAATAGAATTTGTCTGTGCACATTTTTCTTACTAAGTAATATGCAGTGGCAATGTGATACATTATGTATTTTATCATCATTGTTCTGAATAGCTCAACTACAATATTGAGAGACTATTCACAAACTGAGGGTCATGTCTGCAGGACCTGAGTGCCTGTCTTTTTGTATGAAAGTACAGGCATTACACAAACGCTTTAGCATTTTGTGCCTTTTCCCTGAATAGATTTTTGTGCATTACCGTGTATGACCTCTGGACTGCTAAGTAAAGGCTTTTATTATTTCATCTCATTTTTGTCTCCTGTTTTTCCTTCCGCATCTGGGTCTCTTACTGTGTTCAAAATCTCATACTCTTTCTTTTTCTATTCTATATACTACAGCTGATCATAAGCAGTATCTAGTTAGCATATAATATGCTACAATCGGGACAGTTCGTAAGTGCTGCATTTTCATACCAGTAATAAACTGGCAACGTTTCATAAATGGTATGTATCTACAAGTTAAAGATTTTACCCCATTCACCTGCAGTGTCTCACTTTAAGATTTGATTTAAAAACCTTTATGAAATTAGCCCAGTCACACCAGCATTGACACAGCCTAAAGACTTGACTAGTACTTATGAAGGAGGAAGAGGGGACCGTGAACGTTTGAAAGTCACTCTTTAAACAACAGCACCACCTGCTGTCCAAAATGCTTTCTGGAGAATGCTTGTTGTCAAAGTTATTGAATATCTCTGTGTGCGCTGAAAAAAATCTGGCCTTGATACACAGCCTAGGCTCTGTAAACGGGTATGTTGGTAGCTAAGGTGGGCTTTGTTTGGCCTCAGATTTAGAGTTCCTCTAGCAGGTGGACTGAAGAAGCAAAAAGGATGAAAGAGATTTCTGCTTTTTCAAAAGATCCACCTGGTTTTATTCAGAAAGCTTAGCAAAAATTCATGAATCCAAATTTAGTCAATTATTTAAAAAAAAGTTGATCCAGAAAGTCTAAAAAGATCCAAAGACCAAGACCTAAACATCACATCACTGTTTCTATGGTTACAAAGTCAAAAGGTTTAAAACTGTAACTAGCAAATGATCAACATATGAGGTCATAGATTCAAACACAAGCACTTAATTGGCTGTATGGAATATGTGAGAGCCACTTTATGTTTAGTGTGTATTCTACCTCACACCACTTGGGGCAGTATATGCCTGTTGAATCATTCCTAAAGTGCATATTATCAGGTAGGTGGAAGCAAACAGTCATTTATGCTTGTTGAATCAATCACACACACAAGCACAGAGACCAGTTACAGCTCCGTGTCAATCAGTGGCATAGACATCTGTCAACATGTTAGTGAAACGCTCTGTTGAGATGGTCAGGAAGCCCATTACTACACAGTGTCTGTATGTGGACCACCAGCATTATCTTATTTAGAGTTCGTCCTCCTCATCTTTAGTCGCTCTGCGGGACGTTTGATCATTCACTCACTCACTCACTCACACACACACACACACACACACACACACACTGACTCAATCACTCATTCACACACTCATTCACTCACTCACTCACTACAATGTCCATCTGTTGAGGGAAGAAGACAGACAACAGAAGTCATGAATCAGAGTTTACAGAGACTCCCTCCATCAGCTGTCAGTCAGTGAGTCTGTTTACGTTTATATATTTCTTTTTGTCTTTTTTAATGTCCATATGTTTTTATATTTACACATTTGTTACGTTATCTTTTAAAAGTTCAAACGTAAACTTAGTCACTGTGTTTATATGAAATATGAAATGTCCTACAGTGCTATGAAAACAGTATTTGCCTCTTTCCTGATTTCTTCTATTTTTGGATATTTGTCACAACTAAATGTTTCAGATCATCAAACAAATGTAAAATTAGACAAAGATAACCAGAGTGAATACAAAATGCCGTTTTTAAATGAGGAAAGCAGCTAATGACAAGGTTTAAGGTTTACCAGGAAATACTGGATCTTTGATATTAACTGTGTTTAGTGACATTCAGCTGAAAGCATAATGGACTGACTCCAACCCTCTACTCACTCCAGAGTCTCCAGTCTGTAGTGTGGACTCTCCACAAGATCAGACAGAGGCTTCACTGCTGAATCCCGCAGGTAGTTGTAACTCAGATCCAGCTCTCTGAGATGGGAGGGGTTGGACTTCAGAGCTGAGGCCAGAGACGCACAGCTGGTCTCTGACAACCTGCAGCCCTCCAATCTGAATAAAGAATAAATTATGGAAATAAAAAATAATTAATAATCCAATCAGATGTGTTCAGGTTTAAATGTGCAGCTCAACATGACTTTGTTCTAATCAATGAGCTTTCCTCTAAACTGAGTAGAGTGACTTTGTCATTGTGTTGTTGTGGATCATCATAATGTCAGCCTTCTACAGACATCACCCACATGTAACCACAACATTCACACACCTATTCATGTGAACACAGATTAACATCAAGCTGCTGATCTCAGTCAGGTCTGGAAATAGAGGAGAAATATTAGATTGATCCATTTAACACCTGCATTTGGAAATATGCTTTGATATTTGTCTTCCTGTGTGTGTGTGTGTGTGTGTGTGTGTGTGTGTGTGTGTGTGTGTGTGTGTGTGTGTGTGTGTGTGTGTGTGTGTGTGTGTGTTTCAGATGGATCAATATCAGGTTACTAATATTACTTGCTAAAACAAACTTAAATTAATGGGAACAAATTAAATGATTCTCTGTCAACTGGTAAATATTTACAATAAAACTAAAATACTAGTTAGAGGGATCTTGAGTCTGTGTGTGTGTGTGTGTGTGTGTGTGTGTGTGTGTGTCAGTGATTATTATAAGAAACTTGTTTAACAATTTATAGATGTTTAATAATGTCAGCTTTCTACAGACATCACGCATATGCATAACAACATACTATGCTTTGATCTCTATCCTCTTGAGTGTGAGTGAGTGTGTGTGTGTGTGTGTGTGTGTGTGTGAGTGTGTGTGTGTGTGTGTTAAGACGTATCAATATTAAGGAACAGATATTATTTGCCAAAACAAACTGAAATGAAAGGAAACGTTGACAAGATGAACTGAAATATTAGTTGGTTGGAAATTCATTAAAAAATATAAAAATTTACCCCAAAAATCAGTGTGCGCTTTTATTAAAAATAAACTAAACAATTGTGTTTTAGGGGATGCAAAGTCAGGGATGAAAAAGGTGTTGAAAAAAAATTAGCTTTAAAGTATAATTTTTCCTCTGATGATCATAAATGACATTTACCAGCAAACCAGACCATCAGTGCAGAGAAAGCTATTTTTATATAGTTTTTCTTAATGCCTTTGTCATGGGGACGCTCACCCAGGAAAAACAGCTGGTGTGGTAAAAACACTACCGCTTTTGTCCAAAGGGGGCGCTAGAATGAACACAAACTGAATGTTCCTCGGAGCACCTTTTTTAAATGGTGGATTTACAGACAATTTTAGAATTCCTAACGTCTAAAGAAGCAGTGCTAGCAACAACAGAAACACTGAAAGTTGCATCTATTTGACATATAACGATGCATTCATTTTCTTAACTTGTCCTCGATCTATTTCCAACCAAGGGAAAATAAAATGAGAAATTAAGACGTAAATTAAGACCCCCCCAAACCCCCACCATGCCTCTCTTCTACAGAGATGATTTCTAAAGGGAAAACAGGAACGTTTGGTTGGCAGTTTGATACATTTGTTAAACTCTTTAGCATTTACAAAATATATCTAAAAGCCTCTGTGACAGCCTTAGTCTTTATTTTCTTTGCAAAACAACAATGTTATCTGATTTGTGAGGACAGGAACTCCAATCCTGATTTAAATGTGTTCCTACTGTAATGAAGTTCACACATGAACTCTGGACAGAGAATCTGTTCCTGAGATCTACCCTTTCACACATTTGACTAAATTAATGTTGTAATGTTATGATTAGTATGTGTGTACACGTGACTTTGATTATTCAATATAATTATACAAAACCTTGTAAATTCTAGAATACCATACTTTGACTTTAGTAATGGAACACGCTGCTCCCAGCTGAATGTGGGAACAAGATAAATGAAAATATAAACAAGGAAAATGTATAGCTTTATGTATACAAGTTATGTTTCTACATAAATTAATTTCAAATGTTAATTAAATATATAAGATCTACAAAAGTAACAGAGTGAGTGAACTGACCTCAGAGTCTCCAGTCTACAGTGTGGACTCTCCAGAAAACCACACAGCAGCTCCACTCCTGAATCCTGCAGCTTGTTGAAGCTCAGATCCAGCTTTCTGAGATGGGAGGGGTTGGACTTCAGAGTTGAGGCCAGAGAAGCACAGCTGATCTCTGACAAACTGCAGCAACTCAATCTGGATAAAGAATAAATGATGTAAATAAAACATAATTAATAATCCAATCAGATGTGTTCAGGTTTAAATGTGCAGCTCAACATGACTTTGTCCTAATCAATGAGCTTTCCTCTAAAATGAGTAGAGTGACTTTGTCATTGTGTTGTTGTGGATCGTCATAATGTCAGCCTTCTACAGACATCACACATATGCATAACAACATACTATGCTTTGATCTCTATCCTCTTGAGTGTGAGTGTGTGTGTGTGTGTGTGTGTGTGTGTGTGTGTGTGTGTGTGTGTGTGTGTGTGTGTGTGTGTGTGTGTGTTAAGACGTATCAATATTAAGGAACAGATATTATTTGCCAAAACAAACTGAAATGAAAGGAAACGTTGACAATATGAACTGAAATATTAGTTGGTTGGAAATTCATTATAAAATGTGAAGATTTACCCCAAAAATCAGTGTGCACTTTTATTAAAAATAAACTAAACAATTGTGTTTTAGGGGATGCAAAGTCAGGGATGAAAAAGGTGTTGAAAAAAAATTAGCTTTAAAGTATAATTTTTCCTCTGATGATCATGAATGACATTTACCAGCAAACCAGACCATCAGTGCAGAGAAAGCTATTTTTATATAGTTTTTCTTAATGCCTTTGTCATGGGTACGCTCACCCAGTAAAAACAGCTGGTGTGGTAAAAACACTACCGCTTTTGTCCAAAGGGGGCGCTAGAATGAACACAAACTGAATGTTCCTCGGAGCACCTTTTTTAAATGGTGGATTTACAGACAATTTTAGAATTCCTAACGTCTAAAGAAGCAGTGCTAGCAACAACAGAAACACTGAAAGTTGAATCTATTTGACATATAACGATGCATTCATTTTCTTAACTTGTCCTCGATCTATTTCCAAACAAGGGAAAATAAAATGAGAAATTAAGACGTAAATTAAGACGTTATATACCCCCCCCCCCCATGCCTCTCTTCTACAGAGATGATTTCTAAAGGGAAAACAGGAACGTTTGGTTGGCAGTTTGATACATTTGTTAAACTCTTGAGCATTTACAAAATATATCTAAACACCTCTGTGCCTCTTAGTCTTTCTTTTCTTTGCAAAACAACAATGTTATCTGATTTGTGAGAACAGGAAGTCCAATCCTGATTTAAATGTGTTCCTACTGTAATGAAGTTCACACATGAACTCTGGACAGAGAATCTGTTCCTGAGATCTACCCTTTCACACATTTGACTAAATTAATGTTGTAATGTTATGATTAGTATGTGTGTACACGTGACTTTGATTATTCAATATAATTATACAAAACCTTGTCAATTCTAGAATACCATACTTTGACTTTAGTAATGGAACACGCTGCTCCCAGCTGAATGTGGGAACAAGATAAATGAAAATACAAACAAGGAAAATGTATAGCTTTATGTATACAAGTTATGTTTCTACATAAATTAATTTCAAATGTTAATTAAATATATAAGATCTACAAAAGTAACAGAGTGAGTGAACTGACCTCAGAGTCTCCAGTCTACAGTGTGGACTCTCCAGAAAACCACACAGCAGCCCCATTCCTGAATCCTGCAGCTCGTTGAAGCTCAGATCCAGCTCTCTGAGATGGGAGGGGTTGGACTTCAGCGATGAGGCCAGACAAGCACAGCTGATCTCTGACAAACTGCAGTAACTCAATCTGGATAAAGAATAAATGATGCAAATAAAACATAATTAATAATCCAATCAGATGTGTTCAGGTTTTAAATGTGCAGCTCAACATGACTTTGTTCTAATCAATGAGCTTTCCTCTAAAATGAGTAGAGTGACTTTGTCAGTGTGTTGTTGTGGATCATCATAATGTCAGCCTTCTACAGACATCCTCCACATGTCACCACAACATTCACACACCTATTCATGTCAACACAGATTAATATCAAGCTGCTGATCTCAAACAGGTCTGGAATAAGAGGAGAAACACTAAATTGATCCATTTAACACCTGCATTTGGAAATATGCTTTGATATTTGTCTTCCTGTGTGTGTGTGTGTGTGTGTGTGTGTGTGTGTGTGTGTGTGTGTGTGTGTGTGTGTGTGTGTGTGTGTGTGTGTGTTAAGACGTATCAATATTAAGGAACAGATATTATTTGCCAAAACAAACTGAAATGAAAGGAAACGTTGACAATATGAACTGAAATATTAGTTGGTTGGAAATTCATTATAAAATGTGAAGATTTACCCCAAAAATCAGTGTGCGCTTTTATTAAAAATAAACTAAACAATTGTGTTTTAGGGGATGCAAAGTCAGGGATGAAAAAGGTGTAGAAAAAAAATTAGCTTTAAAGTATAATTTTTCCTCTGATGATCATGAATGACATTTACCAGCAAACCAGACCATCAGTGCAGAGAAAGCTATTTTTATATAGTTTTTCTTAATGCCTTTGTCATGGGGACACTCACCCAGTAAAAACAGCTGGTGTGGTAAAAACACTACCGCTTTTGTCCAAAGGGGGCGCTAGAATGAACACAAACTGAATGTTCCTCGAAGCACCTTTTTTAAATGGTGGATTTACAGACAATTTTAGAATTCCTAACGTCTAAAGGAGCAGTGCTAGCAACAACAGAAACACTGAAAGTTGAATCTATTTGACATATAACGATGCATTCATTTTCTTAACTTGTCCTCGATCTATTTCCAACCAAGGGAAAATAAAATTAGAAATTAAGACGTAAATTAAGACGTTATATACCCCCCCCCCCATGCCTCTCTTCTACAGAGATGATTTCTAAAGGGAAAACAGGAACGTTTCGTTGGCAGTTTGATACATTTGTTTAACTCTTGAGCATTTTCTAAACATATCTAAACACCTCTGTGCCTCTTAGTCTTTCTTTTCTTTGCAAAACAACAATGTTATCTGATTTGTGAGGACAGGAAGTCCAATCCTGATTTAAATGTGTTCCTACTGTAATGAAGTTCACACATGAACTCTGGACAGAGAATCTGTTCCTGAGATCTACCCTTTCACACATTTGACTAAATTAATGTTGTAATGTTATGATTAGTATGTGTGTACACGTGACTTTGATTATTCAATATAATTATACAAAACCTTGTAAATTCTAGAATACCATACTTTGACTCTAGTCATGGAACACGCTGCTCCCAGCTGAATGTGGGAACAAGATAAATGAAAATATAAACAAGGAAAATGTATAGCTTTATGTATACAAGTTATGTTTCTACATAAATTAATTTCAAATGTTAAGTAAATATATAAGATCTACAAAAGTAACGGAGTGAGTGAACTGACCCCAGAGTCTCCAGTCTACAGTGTGGACTCTCCAGAAAACCACACAGCAGCTTCACTCCTGAATCCTGCAGCTTGTTGTTTCCACTCAGATCCAGCTCTCTGAGATGGGAGGGGTTGGACTTCAGCCATGAGGCCAGAGAAGCACAGCTGATCTCTGACAAACTGCAGTCCCACAATCTGAATAAAGAATAAATGATGGAAATAAAAAATGATCAATAATCCAATCAGATGTGTTCAGGTTTTAAATGTGCAGCTCAACATGACTTTGTTCTAATCAATGAGCTTTCCTATAAAATGAGTAGAGTGACTTTGTCATTGTGTTGTTGTGGATCATCATAATGTCAGCCTTCTACAGACATCCTCCACATGTCACCACAACATCCACACACCTATTCATGTCAACACAGATTAATATCAAGCTGCTGATCTCAAACAGGTCTGGAATAAGAGGAGAAACACTAAATTGATCCATTTAACACCTGCATTTGGAAATATGCTTTGATATTTGTCTTCCTGTGTGTGTGTGTGTGTGTGTGTGTGTGTGTGTGTGTGTGTGTGTGTGTGTGTGTGTGTTAAGACGTATCAATATTAAGGAACAGATATTATTTGCCAAAACAAACTGAAATGAAAGGAAACGTTGACAATATGAACTGAAATATTAGTTGGTTGGAAATTCATTATAAAATGTGAAGATTTACCCCAAAAATCAGTGTGCGCTTTTATTAAAAATAAACTAAACAATTGTGTTTTAGGGGATGCAAAGTCAGGGATGAAAAAGGTGTAGAAAAAAAATTAGCTTTAAAGTATAATTTTTCCTCTGATGATCATGAATGACATTTACCAGCAAACCAGACCATCAGTGCAGAGAAAGCTATTTTTATATAGTTTTTCTTAATGCCTTTGTCATGGGTACGCTCACCCAGTAAAAACAGCTGGTGTGGTAAAAACACTACCGCTTTTGTCCAAAGGGGGCGCTAGAATGAACACAAACTGAATGTTCCTCGAAGCACCTTTTTTAAATGGTGGATTTACAGACAATTTTAGAATTCCTAACGTCTAAAGGAGCAGTGCTAGCAACAACAGAAACACTGAAAGTTGAATCTATTTGACATATAACGATGCATTCATTTTCTTAACTTGTCCTCGATCTATTTCCAACCAAGGGAAAATAAAATTAGAAATTAAGACGTAAATTAAGACGTTATATACCCCCCCATGCCTCTCTTCTACAGAGATGATTTCTAAAGGGAAAACAGGAACGTTTCGTTGGCAGTTTGATACATTTGTTAAACTCTTGAGCATTTTCTAAATATATCTAAAAGCCTCTGTGCCTCTTAGTCTTTCTTTTCTTTGCAAAACAACAATGTTATCTGATTTGTGAGAACAGGAAGTCCAATCCTGATTTAAATGTGTTCCTACTGTAATGAAGTTCACACATGAACTCTGGACAGAGAATATGTTCCTGAGATCTACCCTTTCACACATTTGACTAAATTAATGTTGTAATGTTATGATTAGTATGTGTACACGTGACTTTGATTATTCAATATAATTATACAAAACCTTGTCAATTCTAGAATACCATACTTTGACTCTAGTAATGGAACACGCTGCTCCCGGCTGAATGTGGAAACAAGATAAATGAAAATATAAACAAGGAAAATGTATAGCTTTATGTATACAAGTTATGTTTCTACATAAATTAATTTCAAATGTTAATTAAATATATAAGATCTACAAAAGTAACAGAGTGAGTGAACTGACCTCAGAGTCTCCAGTCTACAGTGTGGACTCTCCAGAAAACCACACAGCAGCTTCACTCCTGAATCCTGCAGCTTGTTGAAGCTCAGATCCAGCTCTCTGAGATGGGAGAGGTTGGACTTCAGCGATGAGGCCAGACAAGCACAGCTGATCTCTGACAAACTGCAGGACCTCAATCTGAATAAAGAATAAATGATGTAAATAAACAATAATTAATAATCCAATCAGATGTGTTCAGGTTTTAAATGTATAGCTCAACATGACTTTGTTCTAATCAATGAGCTTTCCTCTAAAATGAGTAGAGTGACTTTGTCATTGTGTTGTTGTGGATCATCATAATGTCAGCCTTCTACAGACATCCTCCACACGTCACCACAACATTCACACACCTATTCATGTCAACACATTAATAACATGCTGCTGATCTCAGTCAGGTCTGGAGTTAGAGGAGAAATATGATATTGATACATTTAACACCTGCATTTGGAAATATGCTTTGATATTTGTCTTCCGGTGTGTGTGTGTGTGTGTGTGTGTGTGTGTGTGTGTGTGTGTGTGTGTGTGTGTGTGTGTGTGTGTGTGTGTGTGTGTGTGTGTGTGTGTGTGTGCGCGTGTGTGTGTGTGTGTGTGTGTGTGTGTGTGTGTGTGTGTGTGTGTGTGTGTTTTCAGATGGATCAATATCAAGTTACTATATTACTTGCTAAAACAAACTGAAATTAATGGGAACAAATTAAATGATTCTCTGTCAACTGGTAAATATTTACAATAAAACTAAAATATTAGATAGATGGATCTTGAGTGTGTGTGTGTGTGTGTGTGTGTGTGAGTGTGTGTGTGTGTGAGTGTGTGTGTGTGTGCGTGTGTGTGTGCGTGCGTGTGTGTGTTCAGTGATTATTATAAGAAACTTGTTTAACAATTTATAGATGTTTAATAACATAAATGTATTAAGTTTATAAAAACATTATCGTTCATAAAAGCATTTCAAACCCACTTATTGAGTCTTACTAATCCCTCTACTATGTAATTGTCCAACCTTTAGTAACTTGTTTTCTTGCTTTATTAATAAGGTTCAAATTACTTTACCATTCATTTATTAGCAGTTAACTCTTCACTTATTAGACAGTTAACTATGCCTGATGCAGCTATCGGATCTGAAGCGAGAACAATGCCTTATTAAGGTTAATTAATCTTTGATTATCGTCTCACTTTAGATGCAGTAGCTTTAAAAAGCAAGATTAACTGCTTAATAAATACATGATTATAGTAAAGATTCCTCTTCTCTTATTTACACACTCAGTTCACTTCCTGGTTAGTAGCACTGATTGGTGACCCTCACACTGTTCACTGCTCGTTAACCTGATCTAGTGAACCTGTTTCACTCCCTATACACCTGGCTCACCTTTTCAGTCTCCATTTGGAGATCAACAAATGAAGCGGCAGAATTGGAGTTGAATTTCCTTTTGTTTGCTAATGTGCAGTATTTTTTAATTTTTTTTAATCTTTATTTCTACAGGTAAATCCCATTGAGACCGAAGACTCTTTTGCAAGGGAGACCTGTTTTCCTTTCCCACGTTACCATTCACACACACATTCATACACCGATATCAGCAGCTAACTATCGACATTCACACGAGGCAAGGTGGGTGAAGTGTCTTGCCCAAGGACACAACAACTATGACACAGGTGTCAAGGCTCCAAGCCTTTGATCATCAGCCGACCCGCTCTACCAACAGAGCCACAGTCGCCCCAAAGTATGAAGTTACTGTATCTGCATTATTATTTATTATCATATGAAGTTTTAGATTCATCACAAATCCAATGGTTTGAGAAATAAATAAAATTCACAGCTCGTTAGATTCCGACCGATGCCCATGATGGCAAACCCTCCTTTCTGAACTCCTCCTCTACTTAACAATAAGAAAGTTGTTTTACCTCAAGAGCTTATTACAAAGACCATTACATAAAGCGTAACCAGTCTGTTCTTATTCTGAATCCCCTATTAATGGTCTCTCCTGCCAAGTGACTACAACAGAGTCTGAATCACAAACAGTATTAATGGTCTCTCCATGTGTTTGTAGAAACTACAACAGAGTCTCTTTCCTCCTAAAATCCTCAGAGTGTGAATCCTTCTTCAAAATTCCTTGTTTCTATGGTTTCAAGTGTCAACAGTCACTAGTGCTCAAGGCATTTGTGTAAAGAGTTACAGATATAAATACATTTGATGCATCAGTATCATGTAGAAGTTTTGATACTTTTATTCTTTTAGTTTTTTGACTAAATCTCATTTTATAATGCCACTATGGGGCGCGCGGCGCGCAGGGGATAATTAATATCACAGGGACACGGCAGAATTAATCCTGCAATAGAGACTAATGAAATCTTTGCTTTGTGTCTCTTGTTTCTTAGACAGGATGTATGGCAACACACCCTCTTGGCTGCCACTAAGACGGGCAACATGCACAAGAGCAATCCCAAGGCATTTGGCTTCACGAATGGACCAATGAGCAAACACTGTGCAGGGAGTGCTCCAGTTGTAATGTGGTAGTTTTGAAATTTGCAATTAGTTTATTATTTCAAACATCTTTTGAGAAGACTACAATTAAGAATAAATCTATTAAATTCAACCTGCCAAAGAACATCTTTGAACCAAAACTTTAAACCTCAGTCAATTGAACAAATAGAAAACTCTACGAGCTCCAGTCAGTGAACTGACCCCAGTGTCTCCAGTCGGCAGTTTGGACTCTCCAGTCCGGCACAGAGAGCCTTCACTCCTGAATCCTGCAGGTTGTTTTTATTCAGGTCCAGCTCTATCAGATGGGAGGGGTTGGACTTCAGAGCCGAGGCCACAACTTCACAGTGAGTCTCTGAGAGTCCACAGTCAAAAAGTCTGTAATGACACATGTGTTACAAAATGTTATTATGAAAGAGAACTGATGACAGAACAGTTTGAAATGTCCTGATTTGAGAAACCTTTGCTCGTCCCATCAGAGGTTCAGGTAAAACAAAAGTTCCATCTGAGGAAACAATTACTCGTTCATAGCGTAATGAGAGGAATCGAAAATTAAAATGACTGAAAATGCTCATCCCTAGTTCAGTTCATCTGATCTCACTGTGTTTTACATCATTATCACCACTTTCCTTCTCTCTCACCTACAGACATTTAATCTTTGTTTCAATAATCTTGCAGATGAATGGAGAACATTTTAAATTACAATGCTGCAATAATGTCCACAGTGATCTGGGGCCATATTCACAAAACATTTTATCTTAGCGCTTAGGGTGTATTCACACATGGAAAGTCCGTTAGTTCACTTGCTTTGGTCCAGACCAAATAGAATTTGGATTTTTTTTTTGTTGGTGTGGTCCACTTTCATATTGCCCCTTTTGCAAGTGAACCAGCATTACGAAGCAAAACCACACGTGATCTGAGGTCATTCATTCATTGGACAGACATTCTGGGGAGGAGAGAAGCAGGAAGAACGAAGTAAAAACTGCGAATTTATCATTGATATAATATGGGGTTAAAAATAATAAAAAGGCCTACATCTAGCCTATAAATAAAGAAGAAAAACATCAAATTATTGTTGTTTCATATGGTTATAATATGTAGCCCTATGACAATGCCACGTTATGTGGCTTCTAGCCTACGATGTGAAACATCATTTTTACTGTATGTTTGCTGCTGGACGCGCGACTCGCGTGAAGAATAGGCTGAAACTGAAACACAGCTGATTAAGCTGTGTATCAGCTGGGTGTCAGTTCGGCGCAGTTCAGCACCAAACTGACGCGGGGACAGTATTGACGGTCCCGTTGGGAAGAACAATAAAAACACACACTTCATGCAAAGCGCAGCGTGAACCTGTTGGCACTGTAGGCTACGGGAGACGCGCCTCTCCATCTGATTGCTGAACAGATCAGCATGTGTACGCCGCACGCGTCATTATCAAATGTAATATTTTCGCTCGGGGCTCCCGGTCAAACCACAACTAATCTTCCTAACAATGGCGACAACAACACTTTCCCATAATGTGAAGCGATTTATTAAAAAAGAAAAGAAAGAAAAGGCGCAGTGCTTCCTGCAATTGGGTCGGATCGAGTCCGGCCAAATTCACACCACAAACGAACTGCAGCAGAGTGCGTTTCGAAGCGCATCGAGACTACCTCTTCAGCTGGGTCTCGGAGCGTTTGTTTGGTCCGCCCCCGAGTGCGATTGCTGTATTCACACCTGTCTGAAAGATGCGCACCGAAGGTGGAAGTGCACCTGAGTTCGTTTCAACCGAACTAAACACAGCATGTGTGAATACACCCTTAGAGTACTCCTAAGGAGCACTAAAAGTTCTTAGTAAGGAGTAATTTCTTAAAACCTATTCACAAAGCTGCTAAGGCCAACTTTTACTAAGGAATGGGAGGGACTCCTAAGCTAAGACTAGAGGGCGGTGTTGACCCTGTTGCTATGGATGATGTCATG
Organism: Ammodytes marinus; assembly: GCF_949987685.1. Lineage (NCBI taxonomy): Eukaryota > Metazoa > Chordata > Actinopteri > Uranoscopiformes > Ammodytidae > Ammodytes > Ammodytes marinus. The sequence goes on from NC_137225.1 coordinate 26,442,868, forward strand.
TTTATACCTTCTATGCCCACAGTGATTGGCTGAGAGGGAATGAGAGCTAAGAGTGAATTTATGATAGAAACACTGTGGGAGATATCCATGTCGTGTCGCTGTGTTAATTTAAAGAGTTTTTAAATACAATTAATGACAAGTGACACTGATTTAACATGAAACCAAGATACTGCAGGGTGTCCCACACATTCGTTCACAATTAACCTACAATAGCGCCACATAGGTCTATTCATTTTAAATGTTACAATGATTTGAATTGGAAAAAACATTCTCATTGAAGAGCTGCACGCCATGCACTCTCACTGTATTTCCCTCAACGGCGGACTATGCAGCAGGAACGGAGGAGATGCTGCGAAGCGCCACATAGGCCTAGGCCTACTCTAGTAGGAAATTATTAAACCCAAACGTGACACCAACAGTAACTTTCAGTGCATCGTAAACCGACAGCAACTGCAGGACACGGAGCTTAATACATTCTTTTTTTATAGAGATATAATAAATATGTTTATACCATAGTCTGTGTGAATACTCTATTCTGATTGGCTGGAGAACATTCCATAGGTGTGGATTAACCCCTGATGTGTGGACACCTAGATGGAACTGTTTACATTCTGTCCACTTTAATGCGTTTCCGGCTCGCCGCTGATTAAACTGTGTTGATAAGGGATTTATAAAGCCTAAAATATCCTGCCGTGCAATAGCCTCTGGACACCACAGGATGGCGCTCGTAACACAAGAGCTGTAGTAACGATAGAAGGAGAATTAAGTGGCTAAACTATATGTCCTCTGGCTAAACGTCAATGGTTATCTCGTTAAAAAAGGTGAGTAAGACCGGTACGCCACCGGAGCGCCCCGTGACTTGAAATAATAATTAACAGAATAACTGTATTAACAATAAGTTCTAAACTTTTCCAAAATAAGTTCTAGCACAAATATACACAATCAATGAATGAAAGCATATATATTTAAAGCATATATCCAGGACCTCCCATTCGGAAAATGATTAAAATCTTTTTTTTTATTCTGGAGCATAGTCGTAATCTAAGACAAAAACAACTGCCATATAATGTTTGTAATGAACAAGTTGAAGACAAAAAGATGAAAGTTTATAAGTGTATATTTAAAGAACTACTCATCTATACTTTTTACATTGTTAACCACACCTGGACTTACAGAGCCTTTCTGCAGTTCCTCACAGCTGGAATCAGTCTCAGTTTTCCCTCGTTTGATGTTTTGTACTTCCACAGGTCCAACTCATCCAGAACCTCCTCTGACATCTGCAGCATGTAGGCCAGAGCAGAGCAGTGGATCACAGAGAGTTTCTTCTCTGATCTGTTCTCTGACTTCAGGAACTCTTGGATCTCCTGATGAACCGATTGGTCGTTCATCTCCGTCAGACAGTGGAAGATGTTGATGCTTCTGTCAGGAGATATGTCATCACTGTTCATCTTCTTCAGGTTGCTGATGGCTCTCAGGATGATTTCTGGACTGTTGTCTGTTGGACCCAGCAGACCTCCTAAGAGGCTCCGGTTGGACTCCAGTGAGAGACCATGAAGGAAGCGGACAAACAGGTCCAGGTGGCCATTTTTACTTCTTAAGGATTTCTCCATGGCACTCTCCAGGAAGACATCCAGGAAGAATTTTTTTTTTCCAAGGAAGTCTGTGTTGCTCAGAGGGGATCGGTCAACTCGAGCAGATATCTCTTCCTCCTCCTCATCATCACCGCTGTCCCACATCATGTCGTCGTCGTCATCATCCCCATCCCAGTCTTCTCCCAGGAAGTCCTCCAGTACCTCTGTGTTGCTGCTGCTGTAACAGTGGTGCATGTAGACTGCAGCCAGAAACTCCTGAATGCTCAGATGAACAAAGCTGTACACTGTTTTCTGGAAGATCACACTCTCTTCTTTGAAGATCTCGGTACAAACACCTGAGTACACCAAGGCCTCTGTGACATCCAGACCACACTGCTCCAGGTCTTCTTGGTAGAACATGATGTTTCCTTTCTGCAGTTGTTCAAACGCCAGCCTCCCCAGCTTCAGAATAACTTCCCTGTCGGCCTCCGTCAGCTCCTGTGGACTCGTTTCATGTCCCTCTTCATACTTCTGCTTCTTCCTCTTTGTCTGAACCAGCACAAAGTGTGAGAACATGCCAGTCAGGGTCTTGGGCAGCTCTCCTCTCTGGTCTGTAGTCAACATGTGCTCCAGAACTGTAGCAGTGATCCAGCAGAAGACTGGGATTAGACACATGATGTGGAGGCTCCTGGATATCTTGATGTGTGAGATGATGCTGCTGGACAGCTCTTCATCACTGACTTTCCTCTTGAAGTACTCCTCCTTCTGTGGGTCAGTGAAGCCTCGTACTTCTGTCACCCTGTCAACACATGTAGGAGGGATCTGATTGGCTGCTGCAGGTCGGGAAGTTATCCAGATGAGAGCCGAGGGAAGCAGATTCCCCTGGATGAGGTTTGTCAGCAGCACATTGACTGATGACTTCTGTGTGACATCAGACACAACCTCATTGTTGTGGAAATCCAGTGAAAGTCTGCTTTCATCCAGGCCGTCAAAGATGAACAGAACTTTACAGAGAGTGAGCTTCTCTGCTGTGACCTTCTGTAATGTTGGATGGAAAACATGCAGCAGCTGGAGAAGACTGTACTGTTCATCTCTGATCAAGTTCAGCTCCCTGAACGAAAGCAGAATCAGCAGACTGACATCTTGGTTTTCTAAGCCCTCTGCCCAGTCCAGAGTGAACTTCTGCACTGAGAAGGTTTTTCCAATTCCAGCGACACCGTTTGTCAGGACGACTCTGATGTGTCCCTGTTGGTCGGGTAAGGCTTTAAAGATGTCGTGGCACTTGATTGGAGTGTCATGGTGCGTCTTCTTCTTGGAAGCGGTCTCAAGCTGCCTCACCTCATGTTGGGTATTAACCTCTTCACTCTGTCCCTCTGTGATGTAGAGCTCAGTGTAGATCCTGTTGAGGAGAGTTCCGCTTCCTGTTTGATCAGTTCCTTCAGTCACACGTTCACATCTCCTCTTCAGACTGATCTTATGTTCATCTAGAACCTCCTGCAGACCACCACTCACTAAGGAAGAGACAAAACAAGGAAGATATGACACTGGTGATTATGTTAATATATTCTGAAAGAAAATGAACCGTCAAAAAGAAAGAATAATGAGAAATGTTCACCAAATAAATATAAATTCCCCTCTGGCAGCATCTGAAGTCCTCCTGCATCCACACTATTCGCGCTTTACTTTAGCATTACCATGTAAACATCTGGTCAATGATCAAATTCCTTCGTGATTTTCTCTACTTATGACATCTATTGCAGCATGTCCGTCCTGGGAGAGGGATCCCTTACTTTGTCGACTCTCCCTGAGATTTCTTCAAACATTTTTTAATCCCGGTAAAGTTTTTTTTTTTTTTTTTTTTACTGGAAGTTTTTTTCTCAGCCGAGCTAAGGGTGTAAGGGCAGGGTGTCATATTGTATCATATTGTATGGAATGTAAAGACCACTGAGGCAAATGTCTATTTGTGATATTGGGCTATACAAATAAAACTGATTTGAAATAAACTGATTTGATTTGATTAAAAACAACTTTTGAACATTCATGCTGCAAAGTAAAGAAACATTACTTTGTATATTACTGGTCTGACTGGCTGTCTGCAGTCCAGGTCTGGTTCTGGATGTTTGTCCACACTGGGGACAGGAGGAGTCTCCTGATGGATCAGACTGGTCCCAGTGTGAGGTGATGCACCGTCTGCAGAACCAGTGTCCACAGCTGGTAGAGACCGGATCCTTCAGGACGTCCTGACACAAAGCACAGCAGGACGGCTGCTCCTCCACAGAAACATCACTCCTCTTCCTGTGAAGACACTTCTTTGTTAATAAAGTATTCCTTGTTAGTATGAATTGTCATTGTTGAGACATATCCAGATGACTCCACATATAGAAAAAGGATTGCTCCTTTTATTTCCAATCTTTGCTTTCATATGATGAGCTGCTTTGTTATCTCATTATTTGTATATTTTGTATATACACAAGAACAACACAATATGATTTAAAACATTTTTTTATTTTTATTTTTTTCTGTGATCAGTAAATGTGTATCTGATTCTGAATCTGATGAAATTGGGGGCGGGACTCGATAAGCCTTAGGCTTCTTCCGTCACCCTTCGGACAACACAAATTAAGATGTATGATGTGAAAGAGATAATTGTGTATTGTGTGGAATTGTCCGAAAGAATAATAATAAATAAATAAATAAATAAATAAATATCCAGCAGTTTTAAAATGTTTTTCAAACTCGTAACAGGCCTTTGCTTTATTTGAGGCTGTTCTTACTGATAACATTTCACGGCACTAATTTGTAGAAGAAAAAACTGTTTCTTACTTTGTGTCTGAATTACTGAACTCCATAGGAATATCTTTGGACCGGTCACTCTTCATAGACAGACAGCTGGGGACTCCAGACTTGGATGTCTGGTAAGGAACTCTGCAAACACAATGACATTTTTATTCATATTAAATGAATCCTTCATAAATTCTGTCATGTGAAGACATTTCTTTTAATATTTGTTGTCGTTGAAAAAAATTCCTGATTTCTTCCGAGATGGTCACAGAGAACATGTTACTTTTCTGTTTGAATTTGACATGAGCCTCAAAGTAAAATGTGTGTTGCTCTAATGTCTACTCTCCTGTTTTCATAAACACTGATGTGCTGATTTTGGACCAACATATATTTTGGGTGCACCAATTAGTGCAGCAAGATTTGGTTAATTAGTGCGATTGCGATTATAGTGGCTAATATTGCGATTTGCGATGCGATAAAATAAATAAATGGTATTATGATGATTATATTAGCTTTTTTTTTAAGGTCAATGAGAGATTATTGATAGCTTTGAAACCCATATCTCAATATTTCATATACACACACACACACACTGTCAGAAGAGTCAGCATTAACACCCAATATTACATTTAATATGACGTGATACATTTGAGGTGCACTGGTGCAACCAATGAAAATATCTAGGCGCACTCTCCGCGATTTTTTGGGCATGTGCGCCTAAAACAGGCACACTCTGGAGCCCTCGCAAGTGATGAAAACACAACGTGTCTGTGTGTGTGTGTGTGTGTGTGTGTGTGTGTGTGCGTGTGTGTGTGTGTGTGTGTGTGTGTGTGTGTGTGTGTGCGTGTCTGTGTAGTGCTCACACAGATCAACTGCTAACATGATGGTTTAATGATCGTCTCCCTTTGCTTCAACAGGTTTAATTAAAATAGGTTTTGGTGTAAATGTTGGAAACTTATCTCATATTTGTTTAAATTGTTAAAAATCTATCTCAAACTAAATAACTTTTCCACATGACTTTTATATACAGTTCACAGGGAGAAAAAAAATACTCAAGAGACTGTGACAGTAAAAATGTCTTAATAACACTCACCCTGCCTCAGTCTTCAGTTTCCATCTTTCCTCTCTGCTCTGTCGACTCAAAATGGAGTCTGAACCGTTTGAATACTTTCACTTTCAGGGTTCCCTCCCTGTTCTAATGTAGCACAGTTATCTGGTTGGTTAACTGTTGCTCCGCCCCGCTCCATTTACAGGAAATCATGCGTTTACCTGTGTGTGTGTGTGTGTGTGTGTGTGTGTGTGTGTGTGTGTGTGTGTGTGTGTGTGTGTGTGTGTGTGTGTGGTGTGTTTGTTTCGACTTGATTGGTATGAGCCAGACTTGTGTGGACCTGCAAAGTTTTATCAGCACACTGCATGATGAAGGTTCATTTCTGTCCTACTTGCTCTGGATGCTCCAGAACAGCTTGATGGGAAACAACTTGCTGACACATTAAGCTCTTTGGGAGTTTTCACCCCGTGGTACTGATGAAACTCTGTTATTGACTTTTACGTTTTTGACACAAAAAACTCACATTTACATTTACGATTTAAAAAAATGTAACGCATCTGTGAATGAATGTGAGAGTAATAAGTGTCTCTGCCTTTTACATGCAGTGTATTGAACACCCCGGTATTGTCTTGTTTTAAAGTGAACAGAAACTTTAGTTACATTGATTTGTTGTACGGTGCTGTGACACGACATAATCTTATAATAAAGTTTATCATGTCTATTTCCAATAGGCTGCTCCTCCACAGAAACACCACTCCTCTTCCTCTTCCTGTGAAGACACTTCTTCGTTATTATGAATTGTCATTGTTGGAAAATATACACATTTGTCCACAGATGGCCACAAAGAACAGTAGCTACAACTGCGACTTTTATAACATTCAGTCTGATAGAAAAAGGATTGTTCCTTTTATTTCCACTCTTTTGCATTCATAAAGACTGATGAGCTGCTTTTCTTATCTCATTATATACACAAGAACAACACATATATCCTGACCTTTTTTAGATGTTTTTCAAAGTCGTAAAACAGGCCTTTTGGTAACCTTCAGTTGAGGCTGTTCATACTGATAACATTTCAGTAATTTGTAGAAGCAAAAACTGTTTATTTATTTGTGTCTGAAGGTCCAGGTTCATTACTGAACTTCATAAGAATATCTTTGGACCAGTCACTCTTCATAGACAGACAGCTGGGGACTCCAGACTCTGATCTCTGTCTCTGGTACTGAACCCTGCAAACAGCGATATGTTTTTAATTCATATCATGTGAATCCCTGATAAATGATCTGAGGGCAAAGCCATTCAGAAAACTCTAAATACAAAATAAACTGCTGCTGCTGTAGATAATTAGGAGGTTTAACGTTTGTAGCATCTTAGACTAGATTTCTATTTGTGAAGATGATTTTAGTTTTCAATATACAAAACAAACATACGGACAGGTAACTGAAAGTGATTCATATAAATGAGTCAGTATCAGTTCACTTACTTAGTGTCTGAGGGTCCAGGTTCATTACTGAAGTTGGGAGCAGACCTTCTGGACCAGTCACTCTTCATAGACAGACAGCTGGGGACTGGAGACACTGCTCTCTGTCTCTGGTACTGAACCCTGCAAACACGAAGATGCTTGACTTATTAAGGTTTGAACTCAGGTTAGAACTGGTGTAAAAACTGTGGTAGATCAACAGACTCAGACACACAGCATGTAACAGTGGTGTCTCAGGATCAAGTCTAGACGGTGGCCATGTTTTTTTGTTATTCTCTTCATGTTTCCTGTCTTTCTCTACCGTCCAGAGACGATAAAAGAAGGGAGTTTGAAACAATTATCATGTTAACACGATGTAGTCTCAGGCAGGGTGCTGTCACCCTTATTTACCTAACAGTGCTATAGAAGCTACTATATCAATGTAGTATCAATGTGATGTTGTGTTTCATATGGGATATATTTCTTTCTCTCTTTTATAGTTGAACTGCACTCACTCAAAGTTACTCTGCTGTGCTGCTGTATATCTTGAATAAACACATTTGAATAGACTAAGTCCTTTGAAGCTAATTGTTTTTCTACCTACCCAGACCAGGATTCTATCTGTTTTCATAATAGAAAAACGTATTCATAGTAATGTTGAATAAGAAATCCTAGTCTCAAGGTGCATAAGTGGAGCAGAGAATCTGAGCTCAACAGTTCACTAACTAATGATTTAAAGCTCAAACAACACACAAACTCAAGCGGTTCTCAAATGTTTTGCTACAGACATTCAATAAGATGCATTTTAAATTTAAATTGTGTCTGGATTTATATTTCTGCATAATTAATATAAATCTTTTATCAAAACATTTACTGATACAAATGATACTCAATGCATCATCTTCCATGTTCAGAGTAGGAACAGTCTCTTACTTTGTGTCTGAGGGTCCAGGTTCAATACTGAAGTTTGGAGCAGACATTCTGGATGCATCACTCTTCACAGACAGACAGCTGGGGACTGGAGACACTGCTCTCTGTCTCTGGTACTGAACTCTGCAAAAAACAAGATATTTTTATATTTATTTTTGTATAATAAATATGATTCAAATCCAACTAGCAGTCAGACTTCAGACAGGTGGTGTGATGGGGTTTTCTGACATACAGTATAACAGACAAAACCATTATTCACAAAAACATAAAACATTTTAAACACTGACTAAACATGAGAAAATGCTGTGAAAGGAAAGCTCAACTTGATGAAATGAATTTACGCACATTTGAAATGTTGAAACAGATACGAGTTCTTCAAGCTGTTTTGCTGGCAAACATCCAAATAAAACATGTTGTCTTTATACTCAATGCATCATCTTCCATGTTCCCAGTAAGAACAGTCACTTACTTTGTGTCTGAGGGTCCAGGTTCATTACTGAAGTTTGGAGCAGACATTCTGGACGCATCACTCTTCATAGACAGACAGCTGGGGACTGGAGACACTGCTCTCTGTCTCTGGTACTGAACTCTGAAAACACAAAAACACAAAGATATTTTTAGTCATACAAACATTCATACATCTAAATTCAGTGTACAAGATACACAGATATTTAATTTTTAGGTAAGCATTTATATACGTGATAAAACAATTATATTTCGGCTGGCCCTCGCTGCAAAAGTACAATGCTGACTTTTCCTACAGTGAAGTCTCCCGCAAAATCCCTAAAATGCCCTGATCACCATTTCCATAAGGTAACACACTAACTATGTATAAGAACCTGATACAACCACACTTCAAAAATACTGAACTTTCCCTTTAATAAAACGGCAGATCTGTTTGACAAAAATGTATTCTATCTACAGGGGAACAACACAATACCCTGACTGTGTGAAATGTCCAAAGTCATAAAACAGGCCTTTGGTAAGCTTTAGTCAAGGCTGTACTTACTGATAACGTTTTACTGCACTATTCCGTAGTAGCAGACAAAATAATGACTTTATAATTCAATCCCTTAAAGAAATCTCAAAAAAGCATTCTAATGTCTACTCTCTGTACTTTACTGGGTCTTTTCACTGCACATTTAGATGCATTTATTTAGTGTACTCCAGACCTGCCACTTTAGAAAAAAGTCTTCCAGTGCCACCTAGCACCAATTATTTTTTTAGCTCATCTGTGCCAAAAACAAACATATCATATAGTACATACCCGACTCAGAATCAGAATCAGAATCAGAAAAAGCTTTATTTATTAGAAGTGCAACTCGTTTGTTAATGTCAGAAATCTTAACTACTACTTTCATACCGCACTGTGCATTTCATTGTACCTATACACTGCAAGTCATTGTGAAATCGTAAACTGTACGATGGCAATAAAGCTGAACCTTGAACCAATAATTGTAACCATAAAATAAACTGTAGTAGTGTAGATCATCAGATAACATCAAACTGAATAACCATTATCTTACTTTGAGCCTGAGGGTCCGGGTTCATTACTGACATCTTGGAGGCTGGAGACCGCAGACTCCGCTCTGTCCTTTTCCTCCAAATCACTCATCTTCTCAGGTGTGAGAGGTAAAACAGTAACACTGGGGACACAGACACACAGTAAAGTCAGTAAGAATAATTTCAGATTATATTTTAGATTATAAAATATCATGTGTATTTTCTTCTCACCGTAATGACAAATTGTGAATCTGGTTCAAATCCAACTAGGAGTCCGACTTCAGACAAACTGAACTGGTGTGTCACATGATGGTATCTTCAGACATACAGTAAAACAGAAAAAAACATTATTCACAAAAACATAAAACACACTCACTAAACATCCGTCTACTCTTCATGTTAGTCCCAAGAATTTTTCTTACAGTGAATCTAGAGGAGAACGCTTGTCAACTTGATGATATGAATTCACACACATTTGAAATGTTGAAACAGACGCAAGTTATTTGAGTACATTTTTCCCAGTTGGCAAACATCCAAATAAACCACCATCTTTGTAGCTACTGATAAAAGCAGCCTCCTTATTTAAATTCCTTCTAATTCAACGACGGTTGACAGCACGACCCTCCCACTCTGCATCAAGATCTACTGTAGAATGTGGATTATCCAAAACTTGAAATCAATCTTAAAATGTACTTCAGAAAGTGGATACTGCATAAAGTGTGAACTTAAAAAAAAAAAACTTCATTCCTTTCTAGAATTACTTACAGCTGATAATGTGGCCGGGCGATTTAATTAAAAAGCTTGTTCACTTTTCTGCCTGTACGTGCCCTGACAGGTTAGCTACCGACCCCCAAATAAACTGTTAATTTCCAGTAAATCTGTGCACTTTATCAAATGAAGAATGACAGATAACTGCACGCCTACAGTCCACACAGAGACTAAACCAAACCATGTGACAGTGAATTAAAATGAAAAGATTTGTTAAACTTACCCAACGTCATCAGTGTAACTTAACAACCTCAACGGCCTGAACGAAACTCCACAGTCCAAGTTACAAAATAAAACGTTTCAAATTTTCCAAGACAGAAGTCTCTCTCGTTTGCTCCCTAAGCAGCGGATTCAGAAGTGATTTCCCGTAAACGGAGACAGTGTAGGTGACTGACAGAGTGAGGCAGGTAAATGTTTAACAGACATAACAATAAAACTGGGAGAGTGTTCAAGTCAGTTCAGAGTCCATTTTTTAAATCAACACATGTAGAAGGAGAAAAACCATCTGATTTAAACCAGTGATATTATTATTTTACAGTCAAAGAGGGAAGAAGAGTCAGCTCAACAATTTGAGAATTTCACAAGTCCTGATTGACTGGAAAATACACACAGCTGATGGAAGAATATTTTTTAACCGGTTTCTCTGAGTTAACAAGACAAATGTTCTCTGAAATGTTTATCTATTTAATTCAGGAAAAAAAGAGACAAACATTTTATCTGAAGTGAATGCATTACACTTCCATAAACTAAAACTAGATATTTTAGAGTATTAATGTTAATTAATCAATGTCAGAAATCTACATTTAGTTTATTTAGTTATTTTAAAAGATATTAAAATTGTGATAAGCTGGTCCAGCTGAAGAAACACATATTTAACCTTTTCTGAGTTAACAAGGACAATATTTTCTGAGATGTTTATTTCTTCAATTCAGAAAAAAGAGGCAAAAAGTCTGAAGTTATTACAATAGAATACTTTTTTTTGCATTACACTACAATAAACTTAACCTAGTAATTTTATCAGTTAGTTGTCAGCTAACATAGCTTACATCTAACTGGACCTAGCCATCTTATTAAAAGTTGTTGGCTGATAGCTAGTAAAGCTGAAGGTTTCTTAGTAATAGTATTTCATTGGCAGCTAACTAAACCTTGTTAAATGAGTGAGAGTAGGTAACTAACAGTAGCTAATGCAGGAGATATTTCTATTATGTTTCTTGTATCTCACAGCTGTAATTCAGTTTGACATAAACAGCTATTGTCTCTCTTCGTGGCTTAAGATTCAGCTGCCGCTACAAAAACAGTCAAGTTCAGAGAAAAGATGTTAGCAATTGGAACGGCAAGCTAGCGCGCGAGAACAGTTATTAGCCGTAACGGGCGAGCTAACGGGACCCTACGAACGCACTTTGACGGTTGTTTCAGACCATTAGTGCGCTAGCTAACTGGAGGCTATTTCAGCTGTTACCTTGTGTACTCTTCATAAAACATCCTGAGTTTTTCCCACTTTGAGAGAGAGAGAGAGAGAGAGAGAGAGAGAGAGAGAGAGAGAGAGAGAGAGAGAGAGAGAGAGAGAGAGAGAGAGAGAGACAGACAGAGAGAGAGAGAGAGAGAGAGAGAGAGGGAGGGAGAGAGAGAGAGAGAGAGAGAGAGAAAGAGAGAGAGAGAGAGAGACTTTTACTCACCTGATCTAAGTTCACTCCTAACCCCTAGTGATAATTATTTCAGCCGTTAAACAACGATCTAATCTTGGCGCTAACAGTTAAATACAGCAGTTTGAACGCTAGCTAACGGGACAGTAAGCTAGCGCACCAACGGCTATTTTACGTCTCGCGGCCGTCAATAAGCTTCCCGAGTTTATCCCAGTTTGACAGAGAGAGAGAGAGAGAAGAGAGAGAGAGAGAGAGAGAGAGAGAGAGAGAGAGAAAGAGAGAGAGAGAGACAGAGAGAGAGAGAGAGAGAAAGAGAGAGATGGAGAGAAAGATAGAGAGAGACTTACCCCCTAACTCAACTTGCTTCCAGTAGTAAATCTCCATGTCCTCGCTCCGTCTCATCCATTGAACCTTCTAGAAGCTTCTAAACAAACAGCGCGGAGCCGCCGGTGTTGCGGCACAGTGCGCATGCGCAGAGAGAATCAGTTGAAAAACACGTCAGTTTTTTTTTCTTCTATCCAATTTTTATTTTCCAAAATACAAATTAACAGATAGAAGTGTGACAAAGTGTGACACATTTTGTTGGATAATAATAGACAGAAGAATACACTTTACATAGCCTACATATTCACAAATAGGAGTACAGAGATGTCTGTCTGTCTCTCTGTCTGTGTGTCTGTCTGTCTGTCTGTCTGTCTGCTTCATTTACAATAAAGTGCCATTACATTTTATTCACTTTGACTGTTGGTATCGACTAGTAATAAGTACAGGTGTTCCTCAAGGGTGTGTAAGTTCTCCTCCCTTATTCACAGTATATACTAATGACTGCATCAGTAGGCATCCTAGTGTCTCTTTTATTAAATTCTCGGATGACACTGCCATTCTGTGTCTTATGGATAATGATACGAACACCCTTGTTTATAAGCAGGAGGTAAACAACTTTGTACGGTGGTGTGAGGACCATCACCTCACAGTTAACACAAAAAAAACTGAAGAAATGGTGTTTGACCCAGGTCATGTGGGGGACCACACTCTGTTACTTATTCAAGATGCTAACATTGCTCAGGTTGATTCGTACAAATACTTGGGCGTGCATATTGACAATAACTTATCCTGGAGTGTCCATGTAAATAGTGTGTGCTCTAGGATCCAGCAGCGACTTCACTTTTTACGAAGGCTCAGGGTGTTTGGTGTCCAAAGGAAGGTGATGCTGCTTTTCTATCGTTCGGTGATCGAAAGTATAATTCGCTATGCAATCTCTGTTTGGTTTGGTAATTTAACTGTGAAGTGGAAGACTCAAATCAATAGATTGGTTCTCACAGCATTGAAAGTGATGGGAGTGAGGGAGCACCCCACTCTCCAAGCAATATTTGAGGAAACAGTACTTAGACAGGCTAGGAAAATAATTGCAGACCCCTCTCATGTCTTACATTCTGAGTACGACCTGCTACCCTCAGGCAGACGGTACAGAGTCCCAGTTAAATGCAAGAAAAGATATTTGAACAGGTATAAATTTTCATTCATTCCACTATCCGTTACTCTGTTGAACTCAGGCCGTTAGTAGAATGCCATTTGTAGATCTGTATGTATGTATGTATGTATGTATGTATGTATGT
>NC_137225.1:26461183-26471183 GCF_949987685.1 Ammodytes marinus
ACACACACACACACACACACACCGGGTAGTATGAGACACACACACACACCCTCCACCATGTTGTAATGAACAAGCTGTTTTGTGAAATAAATTCTGTTGCACTGAGGGAACCTTAAATACAGATACCAACATTCAAAGTGAATAAAATGTAATGGCACTTCATTGTAAATGAAGCAGACAGACAGACAGACAGCCTGGCAGACAGACAGACAGACAGACAGACAGACAGACAGACAGCCTGGCAGACAGACAGACAGACAGACAGACAGACAGACAGACAGACAGCCTGGCAGACACACACACACACACAGGCAGACAGACAGCCTGGCAGACTGACAGACAGACAGACAGACACACAGACACACAGACAGAGAGACAGGTACTGTATGTATGGGTCAGTTCATAGTAAATGAAGCCGCTGCAGTGACATGCTCCTGACAGCAGGGGGCAGCAGCTTCACACTCTCTATACTATAGGGTTTGACTGGAACAGAGAAAATACAAGGAGAGATAGATTATTGATTTATTATATATCATACCTGCAAACTCGTCGCTTTTCGGCGAAAATCGCCGTTTAGAATCAAAATATATGACCCACGTGAATCGTATAGATCCGAAGAGTTTTTGTTTTTGGGAGGGGGGGGGGTAGCGGCAGCTGCCAGAGAAGTCAGCCAGCGCTTCCCAGACTGGACTGTGTGGGCGAGTTACCGTAGTGTGAGACAAGGGAATATCGTTATCTTGGCAATAAAACATCTTTGGTAGACGTCATGAGTATTGTCCAATCAGCGTTAAGATCGGGCACAGTAAAGCATCACTGCTGCCGCTGTGTGTTCAGACTTTAGAATTGGCTAAAAGTCTCAATCAAAGCCCTTTTGATAATAAAAAATTAGAGGCTTTGATTAAACACTGTCAATGCTTCAGAGGTTAATGTAACAGCCTACTGAAACAGAAACTATACGGAGGGACGCAGCTCACTGTAGCCTACAGTCCCTTTATTTAGTCGCGCTGTCAGTTTGCCGACATGGCTCTCTGTTAGACTCGAGACATAGAAAAAGATTGCGGAAGCCGTTCCCGTAGACAAAGTTAACGGGCAGGATATCCCCGACTGATTTCATCCATCAAACCACAGAGTTTTTTCTGAGCGGCGTCTCACTCGCTCACTGGGTCTCCCGGGTCCCGGTGATTTTCACCGTCACAGCGATCGACTCGCTGCTTTGCTGGGGCGGAGACTTTGTGTGAAGGTGATTTAACATCACGGTCGTAGACGAATGTTATAACTATGCTGCATAGTTTGCACTGCACTGTTGACCCACACAGGACTCTTAAGTGAAGCTGACAGTTTAATGAGCGCACATTGCAGAAATGAAGTGTCTGCAGTGCGCTCACAATCAGAGCCGACCAACAGGCCCCCCCCCCCCCCCCCCAATTTATTTTTATTTTTATTTTTTAGTTTGTGTGTTTGATATTAACATCATATTATTATATCATACAAAAAAATGAATACAATGTTTTGATCTAGATAGCCTAGTTAATAGCCCAATAATTTAATCAGTTCATCTGGGAGGTAATCCAAGTTTAACTGATCACGTCACGTTCACGTCCAGTGTGTATTGAGTTTATTTAAAAACATTTGGAAATGGGGCTCAGATGCCCATGCACTGTATAACCTATTTCAGCCTCGTCTGTGGAAAAAAAGATAGCTGGACAACAGAGTTCTTCTGCTTCATTCCTCTCACTGCATTTAAATGTATTCATTATATTACAGAGAAATATGTCCCATAAAAGAAAAAGAGCACCAAGCCCAACCCAGAGGACCCTGCATAATATTTTATTTTAAATGAACATTTTAATGGAAAATCCAAGAAGCTTCTAATTCATCCGACCCAGTGTCTCCAAATTATTTGTTCACACAAAATTCCTCATATTTAGCCTCTTAATTTCCCTCTCAAAGTGCACCAGATTCATGCATTTCACTTTAAAAAGTTTAAAAAAAATCTCCCGGGGGGGCATACCCCCGGACCCCCCTAGGAGGGTCAGGATCTCAGCTGGCTATTATTTTCACCCAGCTGGACATTGGAGGCAATAGTGGAGAACTCTGGTTGTGTGAATGATATTTAACAATAGCCAATCGTTTGGACAGCGAAAAACACCCGACCCCCCTAAAAGGGACGGGTGTTTGTCACCTTTTTCACCTCCTATGAGTTTGCAGGTCTGATATATATATATAGAGAGACAGATAGATAGATAGATAGATAGATAGATAGATAGATAGATAGATAGATAGATAGATAGATAGATAGATAGTATGTGATGGTGTCCTATAAACCCATGAGGGTTGGGCACTTTGAGTGCAGGACACAAAAACCAAAATAAAAATGAATGAATGATAGATAGATGGATAGATAGACAGACACACAGTAAGAGAGACAGACAGAAAGACAGGCAGACAGACAGACAGACAGACAGATACTGATGTGTGTGTCTCTCCCCCAGGTTCCTCAGAGCTGGTGTGTTTCTCAGTGCGCTCTGACGGTAAAGATGGCGGCGCGTTGCTGCAGCACTGTGGAACCAACCGCAGCACTGGCCCCTCCCCTAAACCGTCGCCTAGCAACAAGACCAGAGACCACGCCCCCAAACCCAAACCCAAACCCAACCCGTCTCCTAGCAACCGGACCAGAACCAGAACCAGAACCGTCAAACCTTCAGTCAGACTGTCGCCCAGCAACGACACACCAAGGTACGGCTTATTATTATTTATTTATTATTCTAGTTTTATTTTAGTTTAGAGGAATACTTCACCCACACGGAACCAGCGTTCTATCATTATAAAATCACTATTATAATATAATGAATGAGGTTTTTCTTCCCTCAGTCTTCCCTCAGTCTTCCCTTGGCCCAGCTGTCCTGTTAATCCTAACCCTTACTGTGATGTCACAAGAAGGAAACTGTAGGGTGAGACAGTGAGACCATAAAACACTCTTTCTGCCTTTTCTCAGGCTAGGATGATCCGATTTAGATTTTTTTTTTGCACATTTATTCTCCATAGGATCTCAGAGTTCAATACACCTTCATATTCCCACCGGTGAAGTAGGCCTTTAATATTAGTTTTCAAGGCTCCAGAGTGAGCCTGAGTTACATGGGTCCAAACTGAGATGGAAAAGGTAGTCTGGAGTCTGAGTTAGGTAGTCTGGAGTCTGAGTTAGGTAGTCTGGAGTCTGAGTTAGGTAGTCTGGAGTCTGAGTTAGGTAGTCTGGAGTCTGAGTTAGGTAGTCTGGAGTCTGAGTTAGGTAGTCTGGAGCCTGAGTTAGGTAGTCTGGAGTCTGGAGTCTGGAGTCTGAGTTAGGTAGTCTGGAGTCTGAGTTAGGTAGTCTGGAGCCTGAGTTAGGTAGTCTGGAGTCTGAGTTAGGTAGTCTGGAGTCTGAGTTAGGTAGTCTGGAGTCTGAGTTAGGTAGTCTGGAGTCTGAGTTAGGTAGTCTGGAGTCTGAGTTAGGTAGTCTGGAGTCTGAGTTAGGTAGTCTGGAGTCTGGTAGTCTGGAGTCTGAGTTAGGTAGTCTGGAGTCTGAGTTAGGTAGTCTGGAGTCTGAGTTAGGTAGTCTGGAGTCTGAGTTAGGTAGTCTGGAGTCTGAGTTAGGTAGTCTGGAGTCTGAGTTAGGTAGTCTGGAGTCTGGTAGTCTGGAGCCTGAGTTAGGTAGTCTGGAGCCTGAGTTAGGTAGTCTGGAGTCTGAGTTAGGTAGTCTGGAGTCTGAGTT
The DNA here is from genome assembly GCF_949987685.1 of Ammodytes marinus. Lineage (NCBI taxonomy): Eukaryota > Metazoa > Chordata > Actinopteri > Uranoscopiformes > Ammodytidae > Ammodytes > Ammodytes marinus. Next base: position 26,464,932 of record NC_137225.1, read on the forward strand.
AGGTAGTCTGGAGTCTGAGTTAGGTAGTCTGGAGTCTGAGTTAGGTAGTCTGGAGTCTGAGTTAGGTAGTCTGGAGCCTGAGTTAGGTAGTCTGGAGTCTGAGTTAGGTAGTCTGGAGTCTGAGTTAGGTAGTCTGGAGTCTGAGTTAGGTAGTCTGGAGTCTGAGTTAGGTAGTCTGGAGTCTGAGTTAGGTAGTCTGGAGTCTGAGTTAGGTAGTCTGGAGCCTGAGTTAGGTAGTCTGGAGTCTGAGTTAGGTAGTCTGGAGTCTGGTAGTCTGGAGTCTGAGTTAGGTAGTCTGGAGTCTGAGTTAGGTAGTCTGGAGTCTGAGTTAGGTAGTCTGGAGTCTGGGTTAGGTAGTCTGGAGTCTGAGTTAGGTAGTCTGGAGTCTGAGTTAGGTAGTCTGGAGTCTGAGTTAGGTAGTCTGGAGTCTGAGTTAGGTAGTCTGGAGTCTGAGTTAGGTAGTCTGGAGTCTGAGTTAGGTAGTCTGGAGTCTGGTAGTCTGGAGCCTGAGTTAGGTAGTCTGGAGTCTGAGTTAGGTAGTCTGGAGCCTGAGTTAGGTAGTCTGGAGTCTGAGTTAGGTAGTCTGGAGCCTGAGTTAGGTAGTCTGGAGTCTGAGTTAGGTAGTCTGGAGTCTGGTAGTCTGGAGTCTGAGTTAGGTAGTCTGGAGTCTGAGTTAGGTAGTCTGGAGCCTGTAGTCTGGAGTCTGAGTTAGGTAGTCTGGAGTCTGAGTTAGGTAGTCTGGAGTCTGAGTTAGGTAGTCTGGAGTCTGAGTTAGGTAGTCTGGAGCCTGAGTTAGGTAGTCTGGAGTCTGAGTTAGGTAGTCTGGAGTCTGAGTTAGGTAGTCTGGAGCCTGAGTTAGGTAGTCTGGAGCCTGAGTTAGGTAGTCTGGAGTCTGAGTTAGGTAGTCTGGAGTCTGAGTTAGGTAGTCTGGAGTCTGAGTTAGGTAGTCTGGAGTCTGAGTTAGGTAGTCTGGAGCCTGAGTTAGGTAGTCTGGAGCCTGAGTTAGGTAGTCTGGAGTCTGAGTTAGGTAGTCTGGAGTCTGAGTTAGGTAGTCTGGAGCCTGAGTTAGGTAGTCTGGAGTCTGAGTTAGGTAGTCTGGAGTCTGAGTTAGGTAGTCTGGAGTCTGAGTTAGGTAGTCTGGAGTCTGAGTTAGGTAGTCTGGAGTCTGAGTTAGGTAGTCTGGAGCCTGAGTTAGGTAGTCTGGAGTCTGAGTTAGGTAGTCTGGAGCCTGAGTTAGGTAGTCTGGAGCCTGTAGTCTGGAGTCTGAGTTAGGTAGTCTGGAGTCTGAGTTAGGTAGTCTGGAGTCTGAGTTAGGTAGTCTGGAGTCTGTAGTCTGGAGTCTGAGTTAGGTAGTCTGGAGTCTGAGTTAGGTAGTCTGGAGTCTGAGTTAGGTAGTCTGGAGTCTGAGTTAGGTAGTCTGGAGTCTGAGTTAGGTAGTCTGGAGTCTGAGTTAGGTAGTCTGGAGTCTGAGTTAGGTAGTCTGGAGTCTGAGTTAGGTAGTCTGGAGCCTGAGTTAGGTAGTCTGGAGCCTGAGTTAGGTAGTCTGGAGTCTGAGTTAGGTAGTCTGGAGCCTGAGTTAGGTAGTCTGGAGTCTGAGTTAGGTAGTCTGGAGTCTGAGTTAGGTAGTCTGGAGTCTGAGTTAGGTAGTCTGGAGCCTGTAGTCTGGAGTCTGAGTTAGGTAGTCTGGAGTCTGAGTTAGGTAGTCTGGAGCCTGTAGTCTGGAGTCTGAGTTAGGTAGTCTGGAGTCTGAGTTAGGTAGTCTGGTAGTCTGGAGTCTGAGTTAGGTAGTCTGGAGCCTGAGTTAGGTAGTCTGGTAGTCTGGAGTCTGAGTTAGGTAGTCTGGAGTCTGAGTTAGGTAGTCTGGAGTCTGAGTTAGGTAGTCTGGAGCCTGAGTTAGGTAGTCTGGAGCCTGAGTTAGGTAGTCTGGAGTCTGAGTTAGGTAGTCTGGAGTCTGAGTTAGGTAGTCTGGAGCCTGAGTTAGGTAGTCTGGAGTCTGAGTTAGGTAGTCTGGAGCCTGAGTTAGGTAGTCTGGTAGTCTGGAGTCTGAGTTAGGTAGTCTGGAGCCTGAGTTAGGTAGTCTGGAGTCTGAGTTAGGTAGTCTGGAGCCTGAGTTAGGTAGTCTGGAGTCTGAGTTAGGTAGTCTGGAGTCTGAGTTTCTAGCCTTTCTTGGTTTAATTATTTTCGTATTTTTCACACACATAAAAACTATAAACAAAAGTTGTCTTTAATAACAGTGTGTCCTTTTGGTCGCTGTAGCAACCGGACCAGAAGCAGAACAGTGAAGCCGTCAGTTTGGTTTTTGTTATTGAGAAAATCAAGAAATAAAATAAAATAAAAAAACTGAAAAAAACTTTAAAATAATAAAGTTTTAAAGTTTTTTTTTTACCACATTCTTAACCCATTGATGACTATGGCAATCTAGGATGCATGTCCTTAATGCCTGAGGGTTTTCTGAAAAAATAGTACCAATTGTCAAGTCTACCAAAACCTTAATATCTAAGTCTGCGTAGCACATAGAAACATGAAATAAAATACATTTAAAAGTTAAGGTTCACAGGTTTTATCTAAACATGCTCCCTTAGCGCTTACAAACCAACAAATATTTCTAAAAATCGTCAAAATTAGATGAATTAGAAAATTATTAAATATTGTTAATAAATAGATGCAATGTGTTGTGTGATTTTCGTCAGTAGTCTATAGTAGACCTTGATTCTGCGCACCAAACGCCACTAACTGTTCTGTCGCCGACATAGCTGGTGTATTTTTTTTATTATTTTGTTTTATTTTTTTATTTTTTATTTTTTTGATTGACATGATTTTCGGCAAACCACACAACTTTTGGGTGGTCTCGTGGTCTTCAAAAAATCAACAAAACCCACCTCATGTGTATTTGAACCAATGACGGTGCATTCTATGCTGGGAATGCCATGAAAATGAGATAAAGTAATAATGCTGCGCGATGCAGCATCAGGCAGGAGAGCCAATGTGGCATCGCGCAGCAGCCGTCATCAATGGGTTAAAACCCAAATGTTTCATGTAATTTTTGTCGTTGTAGCCCCCTGACCCGGACCAGAACCAGAATAGTGAAGCCGTCAGTGAGGCTGTCTCCGAGCCTGTCCCCTTCACGGCCTCGCTCACAGAGAGCTAAACCCACCGCGTCTCCGAGCCTGTCCCCTTCACGGCCTCGCTCACAGAGAGCTAAACCCACCGCGTCCCCACCACAACAACCACAACGTAAACAAAGCCGCTGTGAGTCACCTGACCCTCTCAACCAATCAGAAGAGGAGGAGGAAGGGGAGGGGGAGGAGCCTGCAGACACCACTGACCCAACATGGAACCCAGCCCAAGGAGGTTAGGACATGTGTTATTTTAGATATACTTTTACATTGTGTGTGTGTGTGTGTGTGTGTGTGTGTGTGTGTAGGTGTGTGTGTGTGTAGGTATAGGTGTGTGTGTGTGTCTAACATGGAGGCCTGTTCAAGGAGGTCACAATAGGAACACTCTTACACTATTATTTTAGATAAACTTTTACATTTCTCCAGTGGTGTAGTGGATAGAGCGCGTACCATATTGGCTCTGGCCTTCGTTGCAGTGGTCGCAGGTTCAAATCCGACCCGTGGACCTTTACTGCAGGTCATCCCCCCTCTCTCTCTCTCTCTCTCTCTCTCTCTCTCTCTCTCTCTCTCTCTCTCCCTCCCTCCCCCCATTTCAACTCTGTACTGTCTAATAAAGCTTGAAAATGCCCAAAAATAATCTTAAAAAAAATATATATACTTTTTTCCCCTCCCTAGGATCCCCCCCCTCGGCTGTGGCCCTGATGGACTCAGTTTCCCAAGATGCATCAGTGAAGCTGGAGAGGCCATGGAGCACCGTGTGTGACGTGTGTGGGAAAGTCATGAAGAATAAATCCAGTCTGCAGCGCCACTCCTTCATACACACAGGTAGGTTAGAGGTGTGTGTGTGTGTGTGTGTGTGTGTGTGTGTGTGTGTCTGTGTGTGTGTCTGTGTTTCTCTGTCTGTGTGTCTGTGTGTTTGTCTGTGTGTGTGTGTTTCAGTGTGTGTGTGTGTTTGTGTCTGTCTGTCTGTGTGTGTGCCACTCCTTCATACACACAGGTAGGTGAGAGGTGTGTGTGTGTGTGTATGTGTGTGAGTGTCTGTGTTTCTCTGTCTGTGTGTATGTCTGTGTTTCTGTGTGTGTTTCTCTGTCTGTGTGTTTCAGTGTATGTCTGTGTGTGTGTGTGTGTGTGTGTGTGTGTGTGTGTCTGTCTGTGTGTGTGTGTGTCTGTGTTTCTGTGTGTGTGTGTTTCTGTGTGTGTGTGCTATTTTTAGACGTCTTATCCGATGTATTTATCTTAGGGCTGTCAAACGATTAAAATGTTTAATCAGGCTGTTCGGCGGCAAAGCGTGTTGCTGCCTTGCGAAACGTTATTGTGACGAAAAGACACTACATTTACCTATTCCTACGCTGTGTAAAGTACAACAGAAATGAGTTTACCTCTGAACCCAAAACCTTTCCTGAACGGTCTCACCGGCAAACCAGTGATGGAGAAGCTGAAGTGGGGCATGGAGTACAAGGGCTACCTGGTGTCTGTGGATGGGTACATGAATATGCAGCTGGCAAACACAGAAGAGTATGTGGATGGAGCGTTGGCAGGACATCTTGGTGAAGTGCTAATCAGGTGCAATAACGTTTTGTACATCAGAGGCGTAGAAGAAGAGGAGGAGGAGGACGGAGAAATGAGAGAGTGATGTCGGAGGAGAAGTAGACTCGTTCTGTCTGAGTGTGACTGTAACCTCGTAGCTGAGTTGATGCGTGTTTGTGTTTTCACCATGTGAAACAAATGAATGATTGCTTTTTTTTTTTTAATTTCTTTTCAGGCAGTTTTGAAGATTTTTTCCCCCCTTTTTTTCTTTTTTACTGAATGCGAGACCAATTTTATGTTGTGACATTGTAATACAGACACAATAAATGAGTATAAGCCTTTCTTTAAAAAAAAAAAAAAAAAATGTTTAATCAGATTAATCACAGGATTCTGTGGATTAATCACGATTAATTCTACCATTCGAAATAGGCCTGAAAAATAAAAATAAAATCTGTATATTGTTTATGAATGGAAATATGAAGGACAGAAGGTGAATATATATACATTTAGAAAATCCAAATGATGGTGTAAATACTGCAAAGAAATGATAATCAACTTAAACATATGCTACGACACCACACAACATTATGAATGAGGATATTGACTTTAGCTAATAAATTACTTAAAATGTTACACAGTGTCCCTTTAATCTTCCCATATTCTAGAGAACACACACACACAAACAGACACACACAAACAGACACACACAGACACACACACACACACACACACAGACACACACACACACACACACACACAAACACACACACACAGACACACACACACACACACACACACACACTCACACTCACACACACAGACACACACACACTCACACACTCACTCCCTGTTTGAATAAAGTTTTGTTTTATTCCGTCACAGGTAACAAACCCTTCGGCTGCCATCTTTGTCCGCTGCGTTTCAATCGCCGTGACAACCTGCAGTATCACATGATCAAGCTCCACCCCAACGGCGTCGCCAAGGTTACCAAGCTACGTGATGTCACTTCCTGGTTGTGTGCCGTGTGTGGGAAGACTTTCAACTGCAGGTAAGAAATAGACAGACAGACAGACAGACAGACAGACAGACAGACAGACAGACAGACAGACAGAGAGACACAGACAGACAGACAGACAGACAGACAGACAGAGACAGACAGACAGACAGACAGACAGACAGACAGACAGACAGACAGACAGACAGACAGACAGACAGACAGACAGACAGACACAGACAGACAGACAGACAGACAGACAGACAGACAGACAGACAGACAGACAGACAGACACTCTCTCCCTCTCTTGCTCTCTCACATTGTAGAGAGTAGCCTGGGACTTAAAGGTGCTGTAAGCAGAATGGTTCTTTTAGCTAACTTCCTGTCAGTTACTGCAGTTAGCAGTCCCCTCGCTCGTCCCTACGTCACCACATTAATGCACTGCGGTTTTCAAGCAGCGAGTTATCTAGCATCATCTCAGATCCATAAGTGTGATAAAACATGATAAAAACCATCAAAACAGACATTGGGAAGGATTTTTACCTGCTCCGCCATTGTAGGCGCATAAACATTCACCCATCTGTCGCTCTGGCGTGCACCGGCAGTGAGACCATG
>NC_137225.1:26478683-26496183 GCF_949987685.1 Ammodytes marinus
TTCAGTTGAGCGAATATGAGAAAATTGAAGGCTATTTATGTCTCTCTCTCTCTCTCTCTCTCTCTCTCTCTTTCTCTCTCTCCCTCTCCCTCTCTCTGTCTCTCTTGCCACTTGTACTTTGTATCTTTGTAGGGGAGAACGGGGTAAGTAGGCACACTTTTTACTCTAGTGAGAATTTCTTATCACCTAAACATCTTTCAATAGTCATTCCTACATTAAATTGAAGCTTAAGGTGTTGGCTTGAAATGTGTACCCCACACTTTTTCTATCTTATTGTAATAAAGAAGAAATTAATCATCAAAGACACCCTTACACATTGTGACAACCAACCCCATCAAGGGGTCGGTTGTCAAACACTATGGGGTTGTTTGTCACAATGTTATCTTAATGGGAATAATCTTAAAAAGAAGGCAAGAAAGTAGAACTAAATTTGAAAGTTTAATTGCATTGTCAAGTTGACAAATAGGCCTACATAACTTACTTGCCTTGGCAGCTGGTCTAGTTGGGGATGCACTGGGTTGTTTTGATTTTGTTGCCCTTTTTTCTTTTGCATGCTAGCTGCCTTTTCCTGCTCTATTCTTTCCTTCTCTGGGGTGTCAGTGAGGATACAGCTTGAAAATGTATTTCGTTATTGGGTTCCTTTTCTGGCTGCAGCCTTGAGATAACATGTGACAACCAACCCCCCAAAAAATGTGACGATCAACCCCAACTGGAATTTCTTGCTAGCATCAAGGCCAACAACCATCTGACAACTAATTAGCTTGCTAACCACAATCTAACCTATAGTTTACCCTTCACACTTTGTATGGGTAACAAGTGTTTGTTATAAACACATTGTATAAAAGCCTAGAAGAAAAATACTGAGGAGCTGAATATTTTCAATTTGACATGAAAAACACAAACAGTCGTCTCACCTCAAATTCAGCAGTCTAACTCCAAGGAAGACTATGTAGGTGACCTCTGATCCCAATTCTGTATATTTACATACCAAAATTTCACACACAGCGCCTTCTGGTTCCGAGATATAACGATTGTGACAACCAACCCGTGTGAAAAATTACCCCGTTCTCCCCTACCTCACTCTCCGGATTAAAAGCTTGGATGTTCACAAGCTACCCAGCAGTGTCAATTACCACTACCCAGCAGCAATTCAAATTTGATCCATAATTAATGACATATTAATGAAAAAACTGTTGTAGTCCAATAATATTCTACATTTTCTAATGTACTTTAGCTTCTATGAAAATGTATTAAAGTAAAAAAGGTATTTTGCTTAAACACCCCGTACCTGTATCTGAATATAAACTTAGGAAAGTCTGAATACAAGTAGAGCTGACTTTAAACTGCTGCATTTTAATCAAACCAACATATAATAAAGATATTTATACAAGTATACAAGTGAATGTATAACTTAAATAAATTAAACTTTCAGATCACTCCTCAGACCAATGAAGGTAAATACTGGAAAAGGCTCAAAGTGTTTAAATGCTCTGAGCAATAAAAACTTCTGTCTTGTTTTATTACGACTTAAAGCAATTCTGTTTTCTTTATTCAATCTGTTGATATTTAAATGACACCAACAATATTAATGAAACGTCCAGAGATGCTTTGCAGTGATTTTTAATGACAAAGGAATCAGACAAATTACATGACATGAAATTTGTCTTCATTCAGTTGCAGATTTGAACATGTATGGTGTTTGTATATGAAGGAAAGTGAGAAGTTAACTTGATTTTGCTGCAGTGATTCAGATTACGATTATGATCATTTTCAAAACGCGCTCTACACACTATACACCACAGGAGCGCCCCAAGATTATGATCATTTAAGTACCAGAATTATTAAAGAAATTAAACCTGCATTAACATCATGTAGATGAAGATGTTTGTGTGTTACATGGTGAAAAGCAGATGGCCACTGAAGGTGGTGTAGTGGTCGGTGTCGTCATACACTCCATAGCCGGCCCGCAGATGCACAGACACGACATCTCCAGCCTCCAGGAGCAGTGTGGCCCCGTTAGAAGCAGACTGTCCACCACCGGACGGCTGGTACTCACGTGCAAAGAAGATGTTCTCTGTGTTCTTCACCAAGTAGGCGGCGGTATCATAACTACTTCCGTGTCCATGAATGTACATCTCAAAGTGATAGGCTCCTTTCAGCGGTGCAGTGAAGGCACCTGTGGAACAGGTTTTCATTTTAAAGCGAGACACTGCATGTGAATAGGGTTAAACATTTAAATGTGTAGATATTACCATGAAACCTTGCCAGTTGGTTACTGACATCAGAAAAAATATATATATATTTTTTTTTTGAGAAATTCTTGAAATAATTTGCATATTTGCAAAAATCTAATCAATTATTCATGAATTTGCATCTCTTTTTAAAACACAAAATCTAGATGTTGGATGAAGCCAGAGTTAAAATCTTTTAATCTTCTAATTTCTTCAACATATTAGTTTCCAAAGTTTTTACAGGACAGATTTTGGATACAGACTTTATCATTGTATAAATCATAAGAATAATAGATACAGCTCATAAACAATGCTTTTTCAGCATGTTTGTAAGAAGGAAAAGTCTCATAAATCAGACAATGAACAACATATAAACAAATCCTTCTGTAATAACCTTCAGAATAGTGCCGAGAATGATTATGGAAAGTTTAGTTGATGTAAGTGCTTTAGAAGTTGAGATTTTTGTTTCAGAGTATTGAAAAAACTTATGTTGAAATGATGGCTGTTAATAATATGGTTGTATAGGAGAAATAATGTAATGGAGGCTAAAATTAAGCAATAGCACACGAGAGGGAGCATGTTGTCGCTCTATATCAGCACTGCTGTGATTCGGTCGTAGGTACGAGGCCGCAGGCCGAGTGCCGAAGAGAAACACAGCAGTGCTGATATACAGTAGAGCGACAACATGCGACCTCGAGTGTGCTATTGCTTTTATACAGCAGTTTTACAACTGAAATTCACAAGTTAACTTTAAAATGTGATCTTTAATCATTTAAGAATGTATTTGCTTCCGCCAACACAAATAGTTCGACAACAGCAGTCAGAGCGGAGCGCGTTGCTAAGCAACAACTTTACGCGAGTGAACTCGTCCTGCTTTGTTTACTCTGGTCACATTAACCACGGCGGCCCGATGTCCCGTAAAAATCACCAAAGAAACGGAACGGCGGATCTTAATCTAGTCGGTAATAAGGTCCGCTGCCCAATCCAAACCCCCACGCTTCATTTCCCAGAGTTTATGAGTGTATTTCGGCCCGGGGGAAGTAACGTTATACAATGAGGTGGGAAAGCTAGGCTAGGCTAAAGCTATGCTGCGCTCGTATTATTCAGCAGCCTGAGTTTATCTCCACACACTATTGCTGTCTTCAGTAACGTGAGTGTGAGCGACTACCGCACACTGTCTCTGTCTGTGTGTGGCAGCGATGCCCTCTCACAGGGGAGAGACTCGCCACAGTCAACCTGAGTCACACACACACAGATAACACAAGTGAAGCTCCGGCTCATCAGTGAGCCGCGGAGTGATTTTGACAGTTGGTCTACAGTTTGGTGAACAGTCCCGAGTGATGTTGTTCGCTAATATCAGCACTCCTTCAGAACGCTCAGAAGGTCTCTCGTCCAATCAAATCACTCACTCAGAACCAACTGCTGTATAAAGATACATATCTCAAAGTTAACCATAACTGAAATTGAATTATGGATTTGCCAAAACTGAAATGTCTAGTTCACCTGTGACTGGGCTGTAGGTGTTTCCAATGTTGGTGACGACGTGTTTGTAGACCAGAGGAGTGTGTTGGCTTAAGGGTCCAATGGTTGGACTGCCAGAAGCCAGCAGAGAGGCAGAGAAAGCCACCTGTTTACCTGAGAGAGAGAGAGAGAGAGAGAGAGAGAGAGAGAGAGAGAGAGAGAGAGAGAGAGAGAGAGACAGACAGACAGACAGACAGACAGACAGACAGACAGACAGGCAGACAGACAGACAGATTCAGCTGTTCATCGTCTATCGATCGATTAACATTTATTTATGAAGCCCTTTACATCAAGGAAACAATCAAATGTAACAAACAGTAAAATGAGTAAAGCTTACACAACAGCAGGAGGAAAATGTCACAGCGCTACTGTGTATTAAAAGTCTTTCTAAATGAATATGTTTTCAGGTTAGATTTAAACTGGGCTGCGTCTGTGATGGTGTTAATGTCAGGGGGAGACATGTTCCATAGTCTCGGGCAGCTACTGTTAAAGTGTGATCACCCCAAAGTTTGTACCTCGACCGTGGGACTTTAAAAGAAGTTGCTTTGATGACCACAGTGACCTGCTGTCACTTTATCAAGATTTATTTAGTAATGAAAATATATTCTGGTTGAAAATGTTTGAACATGTTTTGTTAGAGGAGACGTGATTAATCCACAAACCTTGCAGCTGTTTCTTCAGCTCATCAACCTCAGTCTGCTGATTCGCTGCTTGTTCTAGAAAAAAAACAACACAGATAAAGTGTGTGAGAGAGAGATAGAGAGAGAGAGGGAATAGTGAGAGAGGGGGGAGAGAGAGATCAGAGCAGATTAAGGCAGAGCCAATGGGAGGCCTCGCTCATGATGTCATCCTTTAGAATCCTCTGACATCACTGTCTCATCAGCTGTTCACAGCAACAACACTGAGTTTTAAAAATATATCTAAACAAGTGAAAACTAGAAAATGTGTGAAAATGAAAAGGTCTAGTCATGCAATCAGCATCAGTTGTGTGTAACTGCCTGTCTGTCTGTCTGTCTGTCTGTCTGTCTGTCTGTCTGTCTGTCTGTCTGTCTGTCTGTCTGCCTGTCTGTCTGTCTGTCAGTTGAGTGGATAGATAGATAGATAGATAGATAGATAGATAGATAGATAGATAGATAGATAGATAGATAGATAGATAGATAGATAGATAGATAGATAGATAGATAGATAGATTAATCCACAAACCTTGCAGCTGTTTCTTCAGCTCACCAACCTCAGTCTGCTGATTCGCTGCTTGTTCTGAAATAAAACAACACAGATAAAGTGTGTTTGAGAGAGAGAGAGAGAGAGAGAGAGGGAGGGAGGGAGAGAGGGCAGAGAGAGAGGGGGGGAGAGAGAGAGGGAGAGAGAGAGAGACACAGATGTGATGATTTCCACACACCTTGCAGCTGATCCTACTGTTTGTCCAGTTTTGCTGAAAATTGTTGTTCTGAAAATATAAATACAACGTTTGATTCCACTTCCAAAGCGTTTACATTGTGCTTGATTTCTCACTGTTATTTTAATAGTCTTCCCTACAATTTATATGAGACTGTCCACCGCGACCCATTACATCTAAGCGTAACATACATTTAAAAACCAATTACAGAGGGTTTCTCTTTGGTCTAATGTGAAAGTGGAATATTTCATGCAAATTTGTCCAGATGAAAATATTCAAAAACAATCATTTAGCCTTCAAGTAGCTTATGCTCCAAATCCCAAATGCGCTTAGGTGTTGTGTTAGTACAGGCCAGTGGGGGAGTAGGGGGGGAGGGGCAATCGTACTTGAGTACGGTACAGGGCAACTTTGCCTGGTGTGAGTGTGCCCTTAGAAGAAGTTGCTTGGATGACCACAGTTAAGGTGCGAACACACTAGGCACTTTACACGCGTACAGACATGTATAACATCGGCCGTTTTTCCATAGGGAACCATTGGTTTACGCGCGTACATGGCGCGTAGATGCGTCACTCGCGCTAAAGCAACATTTTAGCCGCGCTGGCCGCTTATGAGTCACGTATATACGCGCCTACGCACGGAGTTCAAAAAATTAAACTTTTTATGCTCCTACGCGTGACGATTAGCCGCGTTGGCCAATCAGCGTTGGGCTTGACCCGACGTCACATACATTGACACGGTGGGAGAACAGTGTACTGTACACAGAGGCTGAGAAACACCGAGGACAAAAATGTATTGCGGGAGGCCGGTGCTGTATGACAGCCGCTCGGGGTTAGAACACGTGGGGAAAGTAAACCAGGAGAATGGATTTCCTGGTTAATTCAGTGAATATGTGCGGCTGTGCTTTAGCCGATAAACCAAGTTAGCGCCGTATAGCATTAGTTAACTCACCCTGTTGTGTGCGGGCGGCTAGCGCCTCATATTATGAACCCAAACATGACGACTATGTCCGCGGGACTTTCACGACAAGTACACAAAGCACCGGTGTTGATCTACGCCAGCCACGGTCCCCTGTCACAGCCAGGTAGGGTAATTTTGGCTACTTGCCTTTATGTTGTGCCGCCGTGCACCGATGCTGCTGTAACTGTGTTTGTTATGTAGCTGCCGTGAATATGCAATGCTGTTTTAATGCTAGGCTATTTGTGCTGTTCAGTTTGTCTTTTGGCACAGTTGTTGGCCGTGTTGTTGTTGTTTTTGTGCGGACATGCACGCTGTTGTGTCGGGTCGGGTCTGATCGCAGCCGTGGTTGATAAGGGGAAATACAATATCGGGAGGGAGACTACGTGCGTAGAACCATTTTTGACACAAAATGATCAAGCAACATTTTAGCTGCGTTACGCACGTAAATCTTACGCGTGTAAAGTGCCTAGTGTGTTCGCACCTTTAGATTTAAACTGGGATCCACTGTGATGGTGTTAATGTCAGGGGGGGACATGTGTGACCACCCCAAAGTTTGTACCTCGACCGTGGGACTTTAAAAGAAGTTGCTTGAAAATCCACAGTGAAAATGTTAGAAGAGGAGACGTGGATCCACAAACCTTGCAGCTGTTTCTTCAGCGTCTCAGCCTCAGTCTGCTGATCTGAAGAAAAAAAAACACAGATAAAGTTTGAGAGAGAGAGAGAGAGAGAGATCAGAGCAGATTAAGGCAGAGCCAATGGGAGGCCTCGCTCATGATGTCATCCTTTAGAATCCTCTGACATCACTGTCTCATCAGCTGTTCACAGCAACAACACTGAGTTTAAAAAATATATCTAAACAAGTGAAAACTAGAAAATGTGTGAAAATGAAAAGGTCTTGTTAACAGAATGTAGTTTGCTTTATGATTGTATAATATTTTAATGCACAATACATGCTTTCTGGCTGTTGAACTTTGTCCCAGTAAACTTAAAGAACTCCAAAGTGTTTTGCTACAAGTTGTTGTTTAGCCTTGAAGAAGAAACTGCCTAATAAGATTTTGGCACATACAGAGGTATGACGCATTCATGTGCACAATAGTTGAGGAGAAAAGACTCCCTAAATTTCCCATATCCTGTTATCTGCCTAATTAAAAATGTTTCTGCTCTCGCCAGCAAAACGGGCTGGACACACAAACCGAGTGTATACACCTACACATTTCTCGGACATATAATCCCATGTACACTGTTCATTTCTTTGTATTCAACCATGTATCAAGCCAGGTACATTGTTGATTCCCTTGTATGCTGTTTGCAAGTAAATTTCACCTGCTTTCAAGAAGGCCTGACTCAGTTTCAATTATTCAAACACTTGGGTAGTTTGATGAAATAATTCTAGTAACAAATGGTCCTTCGAGTTGCCGGATCCAACATCCTCTTCTCTGGACAAGAAGAGCCTGCACGTGAAGACGGGGGAGTCTGGGACTCTCCACAGAAGACCTCCAGCCCGTTGCTACAGGGAGAGGCCGTCAGCAGACTCTACTTGGACGGAGAGGGGGTGACGGAATCCAGAGCCTGAGCGAATCGAGGCTTTCTTGAAATCAGGTGAATATTAACAGCTGATTTTATTTTATATTTGTGCTTACATAGAGACGAGTAAGGTAACTACTGGCTTACATAGAGACGAGTAAGGTAACTACTGGCTTACATAGAGACGAGTAAGGTAACTACTGGCTTACATAGAGACGAGTAAGGTAACTACTGGCTTACATAGAGTGGTTTGAACAGGGTTCAAGTCCCTGTTCGGGCCCCACGTTGGGGTGCAACCTGTAGTGTTTGGGAAGATGCACTAGAGACAAACCTATCTCAACCTGTAGTGTTTGAGGAAATACACTCACAACAAATAAAGTCTCAAAGATGGCCATTAGTGTGGGATTCGGCGCATTCCCTTTTATTCAGATGTTGATGTCTGAAAAAACCAAGTCTAGCAGTTATCTTTTGTTTCATGACACTAGGAAGTTAGAATAAAACTGAGAGTTTAATTTATGAAAACAATTGGTTGCGGTTGAAAAAACTACTGTTAGACATCATATTAGTGTTTATGAAGTTTCACTGTTTAGGAAGGACAAAAAGCTGTGATTAGTGTTACGGTGGGTCACTAAGTATACAAAACTTGTCACAATTTTTACTAGTGTTTTTGAGGTCTTGACACTAGCCAAAGAAATAAGTCTCACCTCTTTGTTTTGTTTGTCACAATTTTTACTAGTGTTTTGAGGTCTTAACACTTACCAAAAAATAAGTCTCATCATCTTTGTTTTGTTTTGTTATGTTTGTCGATAGTCTACAACTGCTGAGTAGACTTATTTGTTTTGTTTAGAATACATCACATAGGGTGTTCTAGTTTTAAATTGGTGAATTTTGTTAATCAATTGGAGGGAATAGGGGTGTTCACCCTGGTTAAATTGATTACTGGGTAATTTAATGTTAGATTTTACATTTTAAAAATTAAATTACTTGTAAAAGAGCGAATAAGAGAAAGGTGGTGGCCAAAGAGATGAATAAGAGAATGTTGTTGAAAGTGTAAGAGGAAAAAGATTGTTTGGAACTGATTGTTTATGGATGTTATAAAGAAAGAAAAAGTATATAGGGGAAGGGAGATAGAAGGTTGTAGTAAGTGTGCATACAATTGTTATGCTGTTATGAGAGAAAGGACGAAAGAGCAACCTATTTGCCACAAACTGTATGTGATGAATGAAATACATGTGTGTCTAACTGAGACTCAGTCTCTGTGAAAAGGAGAAAAGGAGAGAGCACAAGAATGTGTGTGTATGATTTCAGTCTGTGCAAAAATGTGCGTGGGAGACGTAGTCTCCGTGCAGTGAGAAAAGGGGTGGCACTATGTGTGTGTGTAACTGAGCCCAGACACAGACAATGTGTGTGCGAATTCTACCCAACACAGAAAAAAAATGTGAACTGAAGAATGAAATCAAACCTATCCTAAAATGTTGTTGTGCGTTAATTGTGACATCTAGAGCAAGCAAAATGGATAGGATGATATTTTAGAAACAACCCTAGCAGAATGATGAGCATTTCTTTTGAGAACATGTTACTGCTCAAATTCATTCTGTTTCAGATGCAAGGAGAAGACGAAGCTGACCATGCTTCAATAAGGACATTGGACACTGAGGAACAATCTGAATAGGTTATGGTATTGCCTAACCATTCCCCCAGTGACTGTGATATGAAGGACACTTTGCGTCAAAATGCCACAAAAGGGACTTGTTGACCATCAAGACGACCTAGGTTCCTGTTCCCTGGCTTCTGCAAAAGACTGTCCTCTCTGAAACTGTACATAGACGATGTTGCACCAGTACACACACTTGCAATTTCACAACTGTGATGTTGATGTACTTGATATATTCTGCTTAAATGAAATTTATTTACTCATATGCTTTGCCCTTTTGCTTTGAAGTGTTGCAAAAAGTTGCATTAAATATTATAAAAAGGGTGGAATGTTAACAGAATTTAGTTTGCTTTATGATTGTATAATATTTTAATGCACAATACATGCTTTCTGGCTGTTGAACTTTGTCCCAGTAAACTTAAAGAACTCCAAAGTGTTTTGCTACAAGTTGTTGTTTAGCCTTGAAGAAGAAACTGCCTAATAAGATTTTGGCACATACAGAGGTATGACGCATTCATGTGCACAATAGTTGAGGAGAAAAGACTCCCTAAATTTCCCATATCCTGTTATCTGCCTAATTAAAAATGTTTCTGCTCTCGCCAGCAAAACGGGCTGGACACACAAACCGAGTGTATACACCTACACATTTCTCGGACATATAATCCCATGTACACTGTTCATTTCTTTGTATTCAACCATGTATCAAGCCAGGTACATTGTTGATTCCCTTGTATGCTGTTTGCAAGTAAATTTCACCTGCTTTCAAGAAGGCCTGACTCAGTTTCAATTATTCAAACACTTGGGTAGTTTGATGAAATAATTCTAGTAACAGTCTAGTCATGCAATCAGCATCAGTTGTGTGTAACTGTCTGTCTGTCTGTCTGTCTGTCTGTCTGTCTGTCTGTCTGTCTGTCTGTCTGTCTGTCAGTTGAGTGGATAGATAGATAGATAGATAGATAGATAGATAGATAGATAGATAGATAGATAGATAGATAGATAGATAGTAGGGCTGCAGGATATATCGAGTTTGTAAGATATATCGATATAAATCCAAAGGGGATACAAAATTGGACACTATCGTTTACATCGATACACGTCATTCTGCGCTAAAATAATTAGTTTCTGCCTCGAACGTCTGTGTTTTCCTCGCATCGCATGAAGTGTCTGTGTGTGTGAGACTTCCAGAGGAGTGAGCCCTCCCCCTCCCCTCTCTGATTTTCTGCACATGCGCAGTCCGCACATTCTCCTCACTCCGCTCCGTTCACAACACAACAAGCATGGAGGGGAGCTAGCTAGGCATAGTGACACAGCGCCGGTAGAATTAAACCAAACGGCAATATAACAACGGCTCGTTTACTTGGAATCGGCTCTGATTTAAAAGAACAGACGAGTTGCAGAAGCGGGGCGTTTGTAGAGAATGACAGAAACACGTTGCAAACGTTGCAAAGCACTGCCAATCTCTTCTAGCATTTACAACAGCAGCATGAAGTAGCGCGGGTAACTAGTTTTAGGTTGGACAATCGGCGTTCTGACATTCATCGGCAGCGTTTCTAAGGACTGTCAACACATAACTTTACATTGAAAAAGCTGACACTGTGTCCAAAGCGACTTCCAATTAGTTAATTCAACCATGAGGGAGCAAACCCAGAACAGCAAGAAGCATGTAGCTTATTAGCTTCAAGCTATTTTATAAATTTTTTTTAGACCATCATATTCTTCTTAGCCAAGGTGCAGTTGGAAGTGAATGTGTTTTAGCCTGTAGTGGAAGATGTGTAGACTTTCTGCTGTCCTGATGTCAATAAAACAGAACTGATGTTTTTCAATACCTCCATGCAGACTTTTTATCATTGCATTTGTAATATTATAGGCTAAATGTCATGGCTCATGTATCAGAATCATTTTAATGTAAAATGTGTAGGCCTAATTCATTATTTAACAAATTAATAAATAGCTTCACACATCATGAGACCAGAAAATACAGGACACACCTCTTGAAATGTTATATTAATGCTTAAGCTATTTTATATGAAAATATCTATTGAAAATCTATATGTTTTTCCTCAATAGCTTTATATCGAGATATATATCGTATATCGCCAGTCAGCCTAAAAATATCGGGATATGAAGTTTTGTCCATATCGTGCAGCCCTAATAGATAGATAGATAGATAGATGGATAGATTAATCCACAAACCTTGCAGCTGTTTCTTCAGCTCATCAACCTCAGTCTGCTGATTCGCTGCTTGTTCTGAAATAAAACAACACAGATAAAGTGTGTTTGAGAGAGAGAGAGAGAGAGAGAGAGAGAGAGGGAGGGAGGGAGAGAGGGAGAGAGGGCAGAGAGAGAGAGAGAGGGGGGAGAGAGAGAGGGAGAGAGAGAGAGACACAGATGTGATGATTTCCACACACCTTGCAGCTGATCCTACTGTTTGTCCAGTTTTGCTGAAAATTGTTGTTCTGAAAATATAAATACAACGTTTGATTCCACTTCCAAAGCGTTTACATTGTGCTTGATTTCTCACTGTTATTTTAATAGTCTTCCCTACAATTTATATGAGACTGTCCACCGCGACCCATTACATCTAAGCGTAACATACATTTAAAAACCAATTGCAGAGGGATTCTCGTTGGTCTAATGTGAAAGTGGAATATTTCATGCAAATTTGTCCAGATGAAAATATTCAAAAACAATCATTTAGCCTTCAAGTAGCTTATGCTCCAAATCCCAAATGCGCTTAGGTGTTGTGTTAGTACAGGCCAGTGGGGGAGTAGGGGGGGAGGGGCAATCGTACTTGAGTACGGTACAGGGCAACTTTGCCTGGTGTGAGTGTGCCCTTAGAAGAAGTTGCTTGGATGACCACAGTTAAGGTGCGAACACACTAGGCACTTTACACGCGTACAGACCATTGGTTTACGCGCGTACATGACGCGTAGATGCGTCACTCGCGCTAAAGCAACATTTTAGCCGCGTTGGCCGCTTATGAGCCGCGTATATACGCACCTACGCGCCTACGCGCGGAGTTCAAAAAATGTAACTTTTTATGCTCCTACGCGTGACGATTAGCCGCGTTGGCCAATCAGCGTTGGGCTTGACCCGACGTCACATACATTGGCACGGTCGGAGAACAGTGTACTGTACACAGAGGCTGATGAGAAACACTGAGGAGGAAAATGTATTGCGGGAGGCCGGTGCTGTATGACAGCAGCTCGGGAATAGAAGACGTGGGGAGAGTAAACCAGGAGAATGGACTTCCTGGTTAATTCAGTGAATATGTGCGGCTG
Source organism: Ammodytes marinus (assembly GCF_949987685.1). Lineage (NCBI taxonomy): Eukaryota > Metazoa > Chordata > Actinopteri > Uranoscopiformes > Ammodytidae > Ammodytes > Ammodytes marinus. Next base: position 26,491,248 of record NC_137225.1, read on the forward strand.
TGCTTTAGCCGATAAACCAAGTTAGCGCCGTATAGCATTAGTTAACTCACCCGGTTGTGTGCGGGCGGCTAGCGCCTCATATTATGAACCCAAACATGACGACTATGTCCGCGGGACTTTCACGACAAGTACACGAAGCACCGGTGTTGATCTACGCCAGCCACGGTCCCCTGTCACAGCCAGGTAGGGTAATTTTGGCTACTTGCCTTTATGTTGTGCCGCCATGCACCGATGCTGCTGTAACTGTGTTTGTTATGTAGCTGCCGTGAATATGCAATGCTGTTTTAATGCTAGGCTATTTGTGCTGTTCAGTTTGTCTTTTGGCACAGTTGTTGGCCGTGTTGTTGTTGTTTTTGTGCGGACATGCACGCTGTTGTGTCGGGTCGGGTCTGATCTCAGCCATGGTTGATTAGGGGAATGCAATATCGGGAGGGAGACTACGCGCGTATAACCATTTTTGACACAAAATGATCAAGCAACATTTTAGCTGCGTTACACACGTAAATCTTACGCGTTTAAAGTGCCTAGTGTGTTCGCACCTTTAGATTTAAACTGGGATCCACTGTGATGGTGTTAATGTCAGGGGGGGGGCATGTGCGACCACCCCAAAGTTTGTACCTCGACCGTGGGACTTTAAAAGAAGTTGCTTGAAAATCCACAGTGAAAATGTTTGAACAGGTTTTTGTTAGAGGAGGAGACGTGGATCCACAAACCTTGCAGCTGTTTCTTCAGCGTCTCAGCCTCAGTCTGCTGATCTGAAGAAAAAACAACACAGATAAAGTTTGAGAGAGAGAGAGAGAGAGAGAGATCAGAGCAGATTAAGGCAGAGCCAATGGGAGGCCTCGCTCATGATGTCATCCTTTAGAATCCTCTGACATCACTGTCTCATCAGCTGTTCACAGCAACAACACTGAGTTTCAAAAATATATGTAAACAAGTGAAAACTAGAAAATGTGTGAAAATGAAAAGGTCTAGTCATGCAATCAGCATCAGTTGTGTGTAACTGTCTCTCTGTCTGTCTGTCTGTCTGTCTCTCTGTCAGTTGAGTGGATAGATAGATAGATAGATAGATAGATAGATAGATAGATAGATAGATAGATAGATAGATAGATAGATAGATAGATAGATAGATAGATAGATAGATAGATAGATAGATAGATAGATAGATAGATAGATAGATTAATCCACAAACCTTGCAGCTGTTTCTTCAGCTCACCAACCTCAGTCTGCTGATTCGCTGCTTGTTCTGAAATAAAACAACACAGATAAAGTGTGTTTGAGAGAGAGAGAGAGAGAGAGAGAGGGAGGGAGGGAGGGAGAGAGGGCAGAGAGAGAGAGGGGGAGAGAGAGAGGGAGAGAGAGAGAGACACAGATGTGATGATTTCCACACACCTTGCAGCTGATCCTACTGTTTGTCCAGTTTTGCTGAAAATTGTTGTTCTGAAAATATAAATACAACGTTTGATTCCACTTCCAAAGCGTTTACATTGTGCTTGATTTCTCACTGTTATTTTAATAGTCTTCCCTACAATTTATATGAGACTGTCCACCGCGACCCATTACATCCAAGCGCAACATACATTTAAAGTGCCTAGTGTGTTCGCACCTTTAGATTTAAACTGGGATCCACTGTGATGGTGTTAATGTCAGGGGGGGACATGTGCGACCACCCCAATGTTTGTACCTCGACCGTGGGACTTTAAAAGAAGTTGCTTGAAAATCCACAGTGAAAATGTTTGAACAGGTTTTTGTTAGAAAGGAGACGTGGATCCACAAACCTTGCAGCTGTTTCTTCAGCGTCTCAGCCTCAGTCTGCTGATCTGAAAAAAAAACAACACAGATAAAGTTTGAGAGAGAGAAGGAGGGAGAGAGAGAGGGAGAGAGAGAGAGAGAGAGAGAGAGAGAGAAAGAGACACAGATGTGATGATTCCACTGCAGCAGCAATAGGGAGATTTTTACACATTTGATATTTGAAAATATTTGTTGAATAAATTGCAGGGGAGAACGGGGGCATGTGAGACATCGGGTAATGTGAGACACCCCCTGTACCTAGGCAACGGAACACATTTTTGGTCATGTGAGATATATGTTTTCAAGCCCCTCTCATTTCCCCATGGCCATGAAAGAGAGGACCTCATGGTGATGTGGTAAGCATGTTTTTTTCGCAAAAAAAATTTTTTTGCATGTAAAAGTAAATTTTCCTGCTGTCAACTTAATCGACTGTTGTGCCAAAGCAAATTGAATCAGTTAGAAAAACTTCTATCATACATGTTGATGAACTACCAACATATAAAAACCATGTGATGATGATAACTGAAGATTGGGCGAGAGGTCATTTTTAGGGCTGTCAAAATTATCGCGTTAACGCAGGGTGATTCATTTCTGGAATTAATGCGTTAATTTTTTTTATCGCAATTAACGCATGTGCAGATTGATCCGCCCCGTACATCCCACCGCCTCTGTACTACAGCCACTCAAACGTTGCGGCTGACCCAGGATCAGTAGCTGCGCGCAGCCAAACATCACAGCACGCTAGCCCATGCCGTGTTTTAAACCGCTAATGGTCCCGTCTGTGTCGGGGGCATAGATAGTTTATAAAATCAACTGCCGCGGGTGACAGTTGATGTCGGGAGCAACAGGAGGAGAAACATTGTCCGCTCTGTTCAGAGCCCGCGAGGACACAAACGTCTGCAGTCTTCAGAGGTGTGTGTGTGAGTAGACATCAACATAACGTTGGCTTCCTGGCACAAATGAACAGTCCCCTAGGACGTGTTCGCGCGTACACACACACACACACACACACACACACACACACACCGCGGACTGTAAGTTGTATTCAAGAATGCACAACCTATAGATTCACCAAATAAATGCCATTATATAGCCTATATTTGCCCAAAGACATAGTAAAGAGACAGACCAATTGAATTATGGTGTGGTAGGTATATATTTTAGTTTGATTTAAATTTATTTTCAGTATTAAAACCATCATTTGGATTTTCAATTAATAAAAATTCTAAATTTAAATGTACATCCACCTCCTGTCCTTTATCTTTACAACAATATACAGAAAAAATTCAAATTTTCGGGCATATTTCGAATGGTAAAATTAATCGTGATTAATCGTGATTAATCCACAGAATCCTGTGATTAATCTGATTAAAAATTGTAATCGTTTGACAGCCCTAGTAATTTTTTCTCAAATTGTGGCAGTGGGGTAAAGTGAGACAAATGCTGTGGGGTAAAGCGAGACAGTGTCAGGGCCCTCTTTTAATGAATCCATTATATTTGGGGTAGCAAGGAGACAAGTTTGAATAAGACAAAAGACAATGCGGGCCAGAGGTGGGGGTTGATGGTTGAAGGGGTGTCAGCAAGGGCATGGTTTGGCACGTATGTATCTGGGGGACAGAAGAGTGACCTTTAACTTCAATAGACTCTAAGCAATATGTCTTAAATACGCAAAAAAGTCAACATCTTTTAAATCATATTGTGTTTTTATGACAATAAAGGGTACCATATATCCATCCTTCACTATCTGACCCACTTGGTTTATACCTGTTTGCTGCCATGATTTGTTTGTTGATGTTTTACCCCCTTGATTTCTATTTTTCTTACCCCGAAGCTGGGGCAAAGGGAGACACATGTCAACTTTTTTTTTTAAACAATCATATTTTCACTGCCGTTCGTCCTGAATACAACCAATTCATCTTTGTAGCACACTATTATCCTGACAGACACTGTACCTTTATTCTCTGCTTGCAGGTATCTCATCTCCACCTTTGTCTCAGTCAGTGAGGCGGTGATCTCTCTCAGTGCAGCGTGGACGTCCTGCAGACACGGCTGTTGGTCCGACAGAGTCTTTATCTCATTGGTGTAGACGGAGCAGACGAGCATCAAAAGCACAAGGACCTTCATCATGACGCTGATGGTTGAACTGTGTGATGTGTTAACCAGTGATGTGTTTATGTAGAACAGCAGAAAGAGGCGTGGAGGAAAAGAACGTGGACAAATGAACATAGTAGACTTCATATCAGACTTATTTTGTGAATCATTAACTCACTGGGAATATTTTTCACTTGGGGAAGTTTGTGCCAACCAGTGTTGGAGTGTAAACAGGTAAACACTGGTTTCATCCAGTTTCATGAGTCTAGACAAATACTTATCTAAAGAGTTGTTAGCCACGTCAGCTACTTTTAGGCTGTTGGGAGAACCAACAGCTGCAACAGTGAAGGTCAGTAGTTAAGGGTGAATCCAATGTTTTTCCGAAAATGAAGGCCCAATATCTGAAACTGTGACTATATAGGGTAACTGGGGCCTATGTTGCATAAACATTGTGTAGAGTTTGATGAGTTTTAATTTAGTTAATTTACCCAGACATTGGCTTAAAAGTCTGTAAAACAGTATAAAAAACCCACAATGTCCAACTGTGGCCCGTTTATTTTTATTTATTTATACATACATTCTGATATCCACACAAATAGTTCAGTACTGTCTAAATCAACTAACATACTCGTATAATTATCTTTATTATATGTTGGTTTGATTAAAATACAGCAGTTTAAAATCAGCTCTACTTGTAATCTGACTTTCCTCAGATTATATTCAGATACAGGTACGGGGTGTCAAAGGAAAATATTTCACCATTTTCATAGAAGCTAAAGTATATTAGAAAATGTAGAATTTTATTGGACTGTTTTTGTATTTATTTGTAACTATGGAGCCAATTTGAATCATTTTAACACTGCTGGGTGGGTTTAGAACATCCAAGCAAATGTAAGAAAATGCTCCGTGCAGTGTAAACAAATATTCAAGACACTTTGAAACTTGTATAAATTGTAACGAAGCTTAACAGAGCCGGCCCGTTTCAGCCTAGTGAGTATGAGAAAGCACGGCACATTGTCAGTTAAAGATCTCTATAAAAGTGGATAAAAAAAAA
>NC_137225.1:26498683-26508683 GCF_949987685.1 Ammodytes marinus
AATTATTAGGATAAAATGATCAAATCAATGTAAATATAATAATGTAATATAAATAACTTAATTTGAACAGGGACAAAGTACAAAAGAATTCAAATTAAAGCTGCAGTGTGTAACTCTGTGTGTGTCAGAGAAGTGAAACATTTTCTAAGATATATTTTCTCATAACTGAATAAAACAAACTTTCCTCACAGGAAAATGTGATCCCTGGAACACTGTTTGAAGTTAGAAAGCTTCCTGAAAAGTTATTGTTTCACTGTTGTTGTTGTTTACAGCAGCAGGGCCCACAGTTTGGTTTACTAACATATTCTAGTCTTACGTTTGGTTCCAGGTTCCTCAGAATAATTTGATTTATGATGATAGAATTATTCAATACTAAGAATTACATGTAGAGAAAATATGTTTAGTAAACTAACTGCAGGCTCTGTGAATGTAAACAAACCCCCCTCCTCTGAAACTACACACTGACCCTTTAACCTTGTTGAGGGCAGGGAGAGATGTATTGTGTACCAGGTTTTAGCAAATTGCTATTTTCCACCTGTAGTGATGTATTTATGTTTAGGTTACAACTAACCTGTTTAATAATCTTAACTCTGTTTTTATGTCAAAGTATTGAGACTTTTTTTAACTCTTCTGCTGCTCGGCTGGCTTCAGACACACACTCATTCACACAGCCTTCATTTTAACACATGAAGGCTGATGTAATTAATAAAATATAAAAAGCTCTGTCAATCCGTTCTGCTCACTTCTCTCATTGACTAGTTTTTATATCTGAAATATCACAGGTGAAATGAAGTATTTTACTTAAACACCCCGTACCTGTATCTGAATATAAACTTAGGAAAGTCAGAATACAAGTAGAGCTGACTTTAAACTGCTGCATTTTAATCAAACCAACATATAATGCTGGAAAAGGCTCAAAGTGTTTAAATGCTCTGAGCAATAAAAACTTCTGTCTTGTTTTATTACGCCTTAAAGCAATTTTGTTTTCTTTATTCAATCTGTTGATATTTAAATGACACCAACAATATTAATGAAACGTCCAGAGATGCTTTGCAGTGATTTTTAATGACAAAGGAATCAGACAAATTACATGACATGAAATTTGTCTTCATTCAGTTGCAGATTTGAACATGTATGGTGTTTGTATATGAAGGAAAGTGAGAAGTTAACTTGACTTTGCAGCAGTGATTCAGATTACGATTATGATCATTTTCAAAACGCGCTCTACACACTATACACCACAGGAGCGCCCCAAGATTATGATCATTTAAACACCAGAATTATTATAGAAATTAAAAATCTGCATTAACATCATGTAGATGAAGGTGTTTGTGTGTTACATGGTGAAAAGCAGATGGCCACTGAAGGTGTTGTAGTGGTTGGTGTCATCATACACTGCTGCGCCGGCCCGCAGCTGCACAGACACGACATCTCCAGCCTCCAGGAGCAGTGTGGCCCCGTTAGAAGCAGACTGTGAACCGGTCCCCTGGTTCTCATATGCAACGAAGATGTTCTCTGTGTTCTTCACCAAGTAGGCGGCGGTACTTCCGTGTCCATAAATGTACATCTCGAAGTGATAGGCTCCTTTCAGCGGTGCAGTGAAGGCACCTGTGGAACGGTTTTTCATTTTAAAGCGAGACACTGCAGGTGAATAGGGTTAAACATTTAAATGTATAGATATTACCATGAACACTTGCCAGTTGGTTACTGACATCAGAAAATATATATATATATTTTTTTTTGAGAAATTCTTGAAATAATTTGCATATTTGCAAAAATCAAATCAATTATTTGTAAATTTGCATCTCTTTTTAAAACCCAAAATCTAGATGTTGGATGAAGCCAGAGTTAAAATCTTTTAATCTTCTAATTTCTTCAACATATTAGTTTCCAAAGTTTTTACAGGACAGATTTTGGATACAGACTTTATCATTGTATAAATCATAAGAATAATAGATACAGCTCATAAACAATGCTTTTTCAGCATGTTTGTAAGAAGGAAAAGTCTCATAAATCAGACAATGAACAACATATGAACAAACCCTTCTGTAATAACCTTCAGAATAGTGCTGAGAATGATTATGGAAAGTTTGGTTGATGTAAGTGCTTTAGAAGTTGAGATTTTTGAGTATTGAAAAAACTTATGTTGAAATGATGGCTGTTAATAATATGGTTGTATAGGAGAAATAATGTAATGGAGGCTAAAAAGATACATATCTCAAAGTTAACCATTGCTTGAAATTGAATTATGGTTTTGCCTACTGTATATCGCCTTAAATGAAACTGTTTTCACCATCGACCAAAACTGAAATGTGGAGTCCAGGTACCTGTGACTGGGCTGTAGGCGTTTCCAATGTTGGTGACGACGTGTTTGTAGACCAGAGGAGTTTGTTGGTTTAAAGGTCCAATGGTTTGACCGCCGCCAGAAGCCACCAGAGAGGCAGAGAAAGCCACCTGTTTACCTGAGAGAGAGAGAGAGAGAGAGAGAGAGAGAAAGAGAGAGAGATTCAGTAGTTTATCGTCTATCGGTCAATTAACATTTATTTAAGTCCAAACTGCTTTACATCAAGGAAACAATCAAATGTAACATACAGTAAAATGAGTAAAGCTTACACAACTGCAGGAGGAAAATGTCCCAGTGCTACTGTGTCTTAAAAGTCTTTCTAAATGAATACATTTTCAGGTTAGATTTAAACTGGGCTGTGTCTGTGATGGTGTTAATGTCAGGGGGAGACATGTTCCATAGTCTCGGGCAGCTACTGTTAAAGTGTGATCACCCCAAAGTTTGTACCTCGACCGTGGGACTTTAAAAGAAGTTGCTTGGATGACCACAGTGACCTGCTGTCACTTTAGCAAGATAAAGATTTTTTTAGTAATGAAAATATATTCTGGTTAGGTATGTTTGAACATGTTTTAGTTAGAGGAGGAGATGTGATTAATGACACAAAATGATCAAGCAACATTTTAGCTGCGTTACGCACGTAAATCTTACGCGTGTAAAGTGCCTAGTGTGTTCGCACCTTTAGATTTAAACTGGGATCCACTGTGATGGTGTTAATGTCAGGGGGGGGACATGTACGACCACCCCAAAGTTTGTACCTCGACCGTGGGACTTTAAAAGAAGTTGCTTGAAAATCCACAGTGAAAATGTTTGAACAGGTTTTTGTTAGAAGAGGAGACGTGAATCCACAAACCTTGCAGCTGTTTCTTCAGCGTCTCAACCTCAGTCTGCTGATCTGGAAAAACAACACAGATAAAGTTTGAGGGAGAGAAGGAGGGAGAGAGGGAGGGAGAGAGAGAGAGAGGGAGAGAGAGAGAGAGAACAGAGCAGATTAAGGCAGAGCCAATGGGAGGCCTCGCTCATGATGTCATCCTTTAGAATCCTCTGACATCACTGTCTCATCAGCTGTTCACAGCAACAACACTGAGTTTTAAAAATATATCTAAACAAGTGAAAACTAGAAAATGTGTGAAAATGAAAAGGTCTAGTCATGCAATCAGCATCAGTTGTGTGTAACTGTCTGTCTGTCTGTCTGTCTGTCTGTCTGTCTGTCTGTCAGTTAAGTGGATAGATAGATAGATAGATAGATAGATAGATAGATAGATAGATAGATAGATAGATAGATAGATAGATAGATAGATAGATAGATTAATCCACAAACCTTGCAGCTGTTTCTTCAGCTCATCAACCTCAGTCTGCTGATTCGCTGCTTGTTCTGAAATAAAACAACACAGATAAAGTGTGTTTGAGAGAGAGAGAGAGAGAGGGAGGGAGGGAGAGAGAGGGAGAGAGAGAGGGAGAGAGAGAGGGGGGAGAGAGAGAGAGAGGGAGGGAGGGAGGGGGGAAGAGGGCAGAGAGAGAGAGGGAGAGAGAGAGGGGGGAGAGAGAGAGAGACACAGATGTGATGATTTCCACACACCTTGCAGCTGATCCTACTGTTTGTCCAGTTTTGCTGAAAATTGTTGTTCTGAAAATATAAATACAACGTTTGATTCCACTTCCAAAGCGTTTACATTGTGCTTGATTTCTCACTGTTACTTTAATAGTCATCCCTACAATTTATATGAGACTGTCCACCGTGACCCATTACATCCAAGCGTAACATACATTTAAAAAACAATTGCAGAGGGATTCTCTTTGGTCTAATGTGGAAGTGGAATATTTCATGCAAATTTGTCCAGATGAAAATATTCAAAAACAATCATTTAGCCTTCAAGTAGCTTATGCTCCAAATCCCAAATGCGCTTAGGTGTTGTGTTAGTACAGGCCAGTGGGGGAGTAGGGGGGGGAGGGGCAATCGTACTTGAGTACGGTACAGGGCAACTTTGCCTGGTGTGAGTGCGCCCTTAGAAGAAGTTGCTTGGATGACCACAGTTAAGGTGCGAACACACTAGGCACTTTACACGCGTACAGACCATTGGTTTACGCGCGTACATGGCGCGTAGATGCCTCACTCGTGCTAAAGCAACATTTTAGCCGCTTATGAGCCGCGTATATACGCACCTACGCACGGAGTTCAAAAAATGTAACTTTTTATGCTCCTACGCATGACGATTAGCCGCGTTGGCCAATCAGCGTTGGGCTTGACCCGACGTCACATACATTGGCACGGTCGGAGAACAGTGTACTGTACACAGAGGCTGATGAGAAACACTGAGGAGGAAAATGTATTGCGGGAGGCCGGTGCTGTATGACAGCCGCTCGGGAATAGAAGACGTGGGGAGAGTAAACCAGGAGAATGGACTTCCTGGTTAATTCAGTGAATATGTGCGGCTGTGCTTTAGCCGATAAACCAAGTTAGCGCCGTATAGCATTAGTTAACTCACCCGGTTGTGTGCGGGCGGCTAGCGCCTCATATTATGAACCCAAACATGACGACTGTCCGCGGGACTTTCACAACAAGTACACGAAGCACCGGTGTTTATCTACGCCAGCCACGGTCCCCTGTCACAGCCAGGTAGGGTAATGTTGGCTACTTGCCTTTATGTTGTGCCGCCGTGCACCGATGCTGCTGTAACTGTGTTTGTTATGTAGCTGCCGTGAATATGCAATGCTGTTTTAATGCTAGGCTATTTGTGCTGTTCAGTTTGTCTTTTGGCACAGTTGTTGGACGTGTTGTTGTTGTTTTTGTGCGGACATGCACGCTGTTGTGTCGGGTCTGATCAGCCATGGTTGATTAGGGAAATACAGTATCGGGAGGGAGACTAGGCACGTTACGCGCGTAGAACCATTTTTGACACAAAATGATCAAGCAACATTTTAGCTGCGTTACGCACGTAAATCTTACGCGTGTAAAGTGCCTAGTGTGTTCGCACCTTTAGATTTAAACTGGGATCCACTGTGATGGTGTTAATGTCAGGGGGGGGGGGGGACATGTGCGACCACCCCAAAGTTTGTACCTCGACCGAGGGACTTTAAAAGAAGTTGCTTGAAAATCCACAGTGAAAATGTTTGAACAGGTTTTTGTTAGAAGAGGAGACGTGGATCCACAAACCTTGCAGCTGTTTCTTCAGCGTCTCAGCCTCAGTCTGCTGATCTGGAAAAAAAACAACACAGATAAAGTTTGAGAGAGAGAAGGAGGGAGAGAGGGAGGGAGAGAGAGAGAGAGGGAGAGAGAAAGAGACACAGATGTGATGATTCCACTGCTGCAGCAATTGGGAGATTTTTACACATTTGATATTTGAAAATATTTGTTGAATAAATTGCAGGGGAGAACGGGGGAATGTGAGACATCGGGTAATGTGAGACACCCCCTGTACCTAGGCAACGGAACACATTTTTGGTCATGTGAGATATATGTTTTCAAGCCCCTCTCATTTCCCCATGGCCCTGAAAGAGAGGACCTCATGGTGATGTTGTAAGAATGTTTTTTTTCGCAAAAAATTATTTTTTGCATGTAAAAGTACATTTTCCTGCTGTCAACTTAATCAACTGTTGTGCCAAAGCAAATTGAATCAGTTAGAAAAACTTCTATCATACATGTTGATGAACTACCAACATATAAAAACCATGTGATGATGAAAACTGAAGATTGGGCAAGAGGTAATTTTTTCTTAAATTGTGGCAGTGGGGTAAAGTGAGACAAATGCTGTGGGGTAAAGTGAGACAGTGTCTGTGCCCTCTTTTAATGAATCCATTATATTTGAGGTAGCAAGGAGACTAGTTTGAATAGGACAAAAGACAATGCGGGCCAGAGGTGGGGGTTGATGGTTGAAGGGGTGCCAGCAAGGGCATGGTTTGGCACGTATGTATCTGGGGGACAGAGGAGGGACCTTTAACTTCAATGGACTCTAAATAATATGTCTTTATTAAATGAATGATCCCAATAAAACAAGTGCAGAAAAATATTAATCAAAAACTCAAAAGATGGAAAATGACAGCTGGGTCTAGTCCTGTGTTCTGAGTCCCAGGCTGTTCTAGCTGGTTCTGATTGTCCTTTGCTCTGACCCCCAGACACTAGCTGGCTCTAAGGGTCCTGTGTTCTGACCCCCAGACTGTGTTTTAATCTAACTGGTTCTATCTGTCATTTGAATGATAATTATTGAATATGAATTATATGTTGTATTTGATCAGAGTTACTTTCAAGTGTTTAGAGAAATGTTGCTTAATTGACCAAACCCCATGATTCTGTTACTCGTCCGACATTAGTTTTGGAATATTTGATTTCCAAGCTAGCTGTCAGGATTCTAACTGTTACAACATGTGTTGTTGTGTAGTTTAGAGTGGAAAAATAAGTGGATCAGTTCACCCCCTTTTTTTTTTAATTAATATTTTTATCATTTTCTTAAACAAAACAATCACAGACAACATATACATACACCACAAGACAAAAACTCACAGGACAATACAAAATACAACACAGGGGGGGGGGGGGGGGGGTGCAGATCCATACATTGACAGGAGGTCTAAAAAGTCTGTCAGCCAATTTTCAATGCTAAAGCAATTGGGTTTACGTATCTTCCAATTTATCAAAATAATTCGCTTCGCTGACAGGAAAGCCAAGGCTATGATGCGTTGGGTGACTGTTGATTCAATGTTTTCGACTCTACTGCCTAGAAGGCAAGTTAATGGGCAGAGTGGTATTCTCACATTCAAGAAAGAAGACAAATTATAAATAACACCTTTCCAAAAACACTGTACTGCGGAGCAATGCCACAATTGATCAATGTTCCAGCCTCTCCACAACCATGCCAACACAAATGAGAGAGGGAATTGTCCATTTTCTTTAATCAGCTTGGTGTTATATAAGCCCTGTGCAAAAATTTTAATTGAAGAATTTTATATCTTACACATTTGGATAGGGTTGTAGTGTTTTTTGTTACAGTATCCCACTGTGCATTACTCAAGGATATGCCCAAGTCCTGCTCCCATTTGTGTTGGATAGAGGATAGGTTATCAAAGGATGCAGTGGTCAACAACTCATACAACCTTGACACTGTTCTCTTTCCTGATGCAATCTCCCTCAGTTTTATATCCAACTCTTTATCCTGGATCTCTACTGTGGGTTCTTTTGATATAAGTAACCCCAAAATAGATTTTAATTGTAAATACGCAAAAAAGTCGACATCTTTTAAATCATATTGTGTTTTTAAGACAATAAAGGGTACCATATACCCATCCTTCACTATCTGACCCACTTGGTTTATACCTGTTTGCTGCCATGATTTGTTTGTTAATGTTTTACCCCCTTGATTTCTATTTTTCTTACCCCGAAGCTGGGGTAAAGGGAGACACATGTCAACTTTTTTTTTAAACAATCATATTTTCACTGCCGTTCGTCCTGAATACAACCAACTCATCTTTGTAGCACACTATTAACCTGACAGACACTGTACCTTTATTCTCTGCTTGCAGGTATCTCATCTCCACCTCCTGCTTAGCCAGTGAGGCGGTGATCTCTCTCAGTGCAGCGTGGACGTCCGGCAGACACAGCTGTTGGTCCGACAGAGTCTTTATCTCATTGGTGTAGACGGAGCAGACGAGCATCAAAAGCACAAGGACCTTCATCATGACGCTGATGGTTGAACTGTGTGATGTGTAAACCTGTGATGTGTTTATGTAGAACAGCAGAAAGAGGCGTGGAGGAAAAGGACGTGGACAAATGAACATAGTAGACTTCATATCAGACTTACTTTGTGAATCATTAACTCACTGGGAATATTTTTCACTTGAGGAAGTTTGTGCCAACCAGTGTTGGAGTGTAAACAGGTAAACACTGGTTTCATCCAGTTTCATCAGTCTAGACGAACACTTATCTAAAGAGTTGTTAGCCACGTCAGCTACTGTTAGGCTGTTGGGAGAACCAACAGCTGCAACAGTGAAGGTCAGTAGTTAAGGGTGAATCCAATGTTTTTCCGAAAATGAAGGCCCAATATCTGAAACTGTGACTATATAGGCTGACTGGGGCCTATGTTGCATAAACATTGTGTAGAGTTTGATGAGTTTTAATTTAGTTAATTTACCCAGACATTGGCTTAAAAGTCTGTAAAACAGTATAAAAAACCCACAATTTCCAACTGTGGCCCGTTTATTTTTATTTATTTATACATACATTCTGATATCCACACAAATAGTTCAGTACTGTCCAAATCAACTAACATACTTGTATAAATATCTTTATTATATGTTGGTTTGATTAAAATACAGTTTAAAATCAGCTCTACTGGTATTCAGACTTTCCTAAGTTTATATTCAGAAACAGGTACGGGGTGTCAAAGGAAAATATTTCACCATTTTCATAGAAGCTAAAGTATATTAGAAAATGTAGAATTTTATTGGACTGTTTTTGTATTTATTTGTAACTATGGAGCCAATTTGAATTATTTTAACACTGCTGGGTAGGTTTAGAACATCCAAGCAAATGTAAGAAAATGCTCCGTGCAGTGTAAACAAATATTCAAGACACTTTGAAACTTGTATAAGTTGTAACGAAGCTTAACAGAGCCGGCCCGTTTCAGCCTAGTGAGTATGAGAAAGCACGGCACATTGTCGGTTAAAGAACTAAAATGAATGAATTAATTCATTTCCTTACATCATTTCTTTTAAATCGAACAGGCAGTTTGGGGTTAAGTGTTTTACTCAAGGACACAATGGTAGAGATGGTGGGCATCGTAGATGTAATAGCAGCAATCACTAGTTTTACTACTAACACCCTCCTGTCCGGTGCCGGGGATCCAACCAGAGACCTCATGGTTACTGGGAGGAGGAACCAGAGACCTCATGGTTACTGGGAGGAACCAGAGACCTCATGGTTACTGGGAGGAACCAGAGACCTCATGGTTACTGGGAGGAGGAACCAGAGACCTCATGGTTACTGGGAGGAGGAACCAGAGACCTCATGGTTACTGGGAGGAGGAACCAGAGACCTCATGGTTACTGGGAGGAACCAGAGACCTCATGGTTACTGGGAGGAACCAGAAACCTCATGGTTACTGGGAGGAGGAACCAGAGACCTCATGGTTACTGGGAGGAGGAACCAGAGACCTCATGGTTACTGGGAGGAACCAGAGACCTCATGGTTACTGGGAGGAGGAACCAGAGACCTCATGGTTACTGGGAGGAGGAACCAGAGACCTCATGGTTACTGGGAGGAACCAGAGACCTCATGGTTACTGGGAGGAGGAACCAGAGACCTCATGGTTACTGGAAGGAGGAACCAGAGACCTCATGGTTACTGGGAGGAACCAGAGACCTCATGGTTACTGGGAGGAGGAACCAGAGACCTCATGGTTACTGGGAGGAGGAACCAGAGACCTCATGGTTACTGGGAGGAACCAGAGACCTCATGGTTACTGGGAGGAGGAACCAGAGACCTCATGGTTACTGGGAGGAGGAACCAGAGACCTCATGGTTACTGGGAGGAACCAGAGACCTCATGGTTACTGGGAGGAGGAACCAGAGACCTCATGGTCTCGTCGTAATGTGTGAACTTGATGTTGGTTCAAGATGATTTTTGTTCTTTAATAAAAAAGATGAAAAAAATTATCAAACGTTCAATTT
>NC_137226.1:7500-12500 GCF_949987685.1 Ammodytes marinus
AGATAGAAGCTACGCTGGTGCTCATCTCATTAGCTGGAAACAAAACACAACAAAACAAAACAACATTCATATCAAATACACACAATATTACATCAAAAACAAACAATAATACAGAGCATACGGAAAGTAGTCAGAGCGCTTCACTTTCTCCACGTTTCCTTAAGTTACAGACTGGAATAACGCTGGATTAAATAAATCAAAATTCCTCATAATTAACCATAATGACAGCTTACTAAAAAGTTTGGTTTGAGATTTTTGCAAAGTTATTAAAAAAAAATAAAAATAAAATCACTTTTAGGGGAGAACGGGGTAATTTGTCACACGGGTAGGTTGTCACAGTCGTTATATCTCGGAATCAGAAGGCGCTGTCTGTGAAATTTTGGTATGTAAATATCCAGAATTGGGATCAGAGGTCACCTACATAGTCTTCATTTGAGTTAGACTGCTGAATTTGAGGTGAGAGGACTGTTTGTGTTTTTCATGTCAAATTGAAAATATTTAGCTCCTCTGTATTTTTCTTCAGGCTTTTACACAATGGGTTTATAACAAAACACTTGTTACCCATAAAAAGTGTGAAGGGTAAGCTATAGTTTAGATTGTGGTTAGCAAGTTAATTAGTTGTCAGATGGTTGTTGGCCTTGATGCTAGCAAGAAGTTCAAGTTGGGGTTGGTCGTCACATTTTTTGGGGGGTTGGTTGTCACATGTTATCCAAAGGCTGCAGCCAGAAAAGGAACCCAATAACGAAATAAATTGTCAAGTTGTATCCTCACTGACACCCCAGAGAAGGAGAGAATAGAGCAGGAAAAGGCAGCTAGCATGCAAAGGAAAAAAGGGCAACAAAATCAAAACAACCCAGTGCATCCCAACAGGGCCGCCGCTCCCTATACGCAGAGTACGCAGACTGCGTAGGGCACCAAGTTCCTGGGGGGGAACTTCCTTATTAAAAAGGAAAAAGAGATGGTCCGGGGGCCCCCCAAAATAGTTTTTTTTTTTAAAGTTCATGATAATCATTACATTACAAAAAATATATAAATTAGTTATGAACAGGCCCATCGTTGTTTTTTCTTAATTGTGTAACCTATCCAGGGGTGGATTACTGCACAGGCACACCGGGCACAGGCCCAGGGGCCCAAGGGCTCAGGGGGGCCCTTAGCCAGAGATACTGATAGTAACTTTTCATGTTCCATAGTCAAAGAGCTCAGACACTGATGTCAATAACAGGGTCCAAAAAGGAATAGCCTAAATATAAATACTCATTAAAATGTAACAAGATAGAAATCATCATGGGCCCCTCAACTAGTAGGGGAGAAATACAAAAGCAAGTTAAAAACAACAGCATTAGTAGCTCTGTCTAAGGGGGTTGAAGCCCCCCTCACACACACACACAGACAGACAGACACACAGACAGACAGACAGACAGACAGACAGACAGACAGACAGACAGACAGGTACCTGCAGTAGTCACGGTGATGTGAGCCGGTAAACTCGGCGTTCTGTAGCTGAAGCTCGTGATGCTGCAGTTGTACGTCGCCGACGGCAACAGACCGGTTACCGTGACGACGTGAGAGAATGATGTCAGAGGCTCTCGGGACTGGAAGAGAGAGACACACACACACACAAACACACACACACACACAGGGACACACACACACACACACACACACACACACACACACACACACAGACAGGGAGACAGACACACAGACACACAGACAGGGAGACACACACATACACAAATTAAATGTACTTATGGATATTATAATTACTTTCTACAAAATCTGCTAGGAAATAAAACCCACAATTCTACACACTGCAGGTTTAAATAAAAAAAATTAAAAATAAAAATAAAAAACACTGGGTTAGTTGACAGTAGTTAGGAGCCTAGGCTGTGTATTAACACTGGGTTAGTTGACAGTAGTTAGGAGCCTAGGCTGTGTATTAACACTGGGTTTGTTGACAGTAGTTAAGTTCACATTCTGATGAGTTGACTCACTTCTCTGTTTGTGGGAAGAATAAAAATAAATTCAGCCTCAAACAAACTTCCTCATTTCTGAATGTAAGTTTCATATTTGATCCTTTCAGTTGATAGACAAACTTGGTTCCAAATCACATACTCTTTCTTTTTCCTACACTACATACTAAAGTACAGAAGAGTTTTAGTCTTTTTCCTACACTACATACTAAAGTACTGAAGAGTTTTAGTCTTTTTCCTACACTACATACTAAAGTACTGAAGAGTTTTAGTCTTTTTACTACACTACATACTAAAGTACAGAAGAGTTTTAGTCTTTTTACTACACTACATACTAAAGTACAGAAGAGTTTTAGTCTTTTTACTACACTACATACTAAAGTACAGAAGAGTTTTAGTCTTTTTCCTACACTACATACTAAAGTACAGAAGAGTTTTAGTCTTTTTCCTACACTACATACTAAAGTACAGAAGAGTTTTAGTCTTTTTACTACACTACATACTAAAGTACAGAAGAGTTTTAGTCTTTTTACTACACTACACACTAAAGTACAGAAGAGTTTTAGTCTTTTTCCTACACTACACACTAAAGTACAGAAGAGTTTTAGTCTTTTTCCTACACTACATACTAAAGTACAGAAGAGTTTTAGTCTTTTTACTACACTACATACTAAAGAACAGAAGAGTTTTAGTCTTTTTCCTACACTACATACTAAAGTACAGAAGAGTTTTAGTCTTTTTACTACACTACATACTAAAGTACAGAAGAGTTTTAGTCTTTTTACTACACTACATACTAAAGTACAGAAGAGTTTTAGTCTTTTTACTACACTACATACTAAAGTACAGAAGAGTTTTAGTCTTTTTACTACACTACATACTAAAGTACAGAAGAGTTTTAGTCTCTTTACTACACTACATACTAAAATACAGAAGAGTTTTAGTCTTTTTATTACACTACATACTAAAGTACAGAAGAGTTTTAGTCTTTTTACTACACTACATACTAAAGTACAGAAGAGTTTTAGTCTTTTTCCTACACTACATACTAAAGTACAGAAGAGTTTTAGTCTTTTTCCTACACTACATACTAAAGTACAGAAGAGTTTTAGTCTTTTAACGACACTACATACTAAAGTACAGAAGAGTTTTAGTCTCTTTACTACACTACATACTAAAGTACAGAAGAGTTTTAGTCTTTTTACTACACTACATACTAAAGTACAGAAGAGTTTTAGTCTCTTTACTACACTACATACTAAAGTACAGAAGAGTTTTAGTCTTTTAACTACACTACATACTAAAGTACAGAAGAGTTTTAGTCTTTTTCCTACACTACATACTAAAGTACAGAAGAGTTTTAGTCTTTTTACTACACTACATACTAAAGTACAGAAGACTTTTAGTCTCTTTACTACACTACATACTAAAGTACAGAAGACTTTTAGTCTCTTTACTACACTACATACTAAAGTACAGAAGAGTTTTAGTCTCTTTACTACACTACATACTAAAGTACAGAAGAGTTTTAGTCTCTTTACTACACTACATACTAAAGTACAGAAGAGTTTTAGTCTTTTTACTACACTACATACTAAAGTACAGAAGAGTTTTAGTCTTTTTACTACACTACATACTAAAGTACAGAAGAGTTTTAGTCTTTTTCCTACACTACATACTAAAGTACAGAAGAGTTTTAGTCTTTTTCCTACACTACATACTAAAGTACAGAAGAGTTTTAGTCTTTTTCCTACACTACATACTAAAGTACAGAAGAGTTTTAGTCTTTTAACTACACTACATACTAAAGTACAGAAGAGTTTTAGTCTTTTAACTACACTACATACTAAAGTACAGAAGAGTTTTAGTCTCTTTACTACACTACATACTAAAGTACAGAAGAGTTTTAGTCTTTTTACTACACTACATACTAAAGTACAGAAGAGTTTTAGTCTCTTTACTACACTACATACTAAAATACAGAAGAGTTTAGTCTCTTTACTACACTACATACTAAAGTACAGAAGAGTTTTAGTCTCTTTACTACACTACATACTAAAGTACAGAAGAGTTTTAGTCTCTTTACTACACTACATACTAAAGTACAGAAGAGTTTTAGTCTTTTTACTACACTACATACTAAAGTACAGAAGAGTTTTAGTCCTTTTACTACACTACATACTAAAGTACAGAAGAGTTTTAGGGCCACAGACAGGAGAGAGAAAAAAAAATCAGATAAGGAAGATTTTTTTTTATTATGTCAAGAAATGTCAAGAATAAAGACGAAGGGGGGGCCCTTATCTCAGTTGGTAGGGCGTCCCCCCCCCCATGGGCCCTTACAGGGCTGTACAGTGCGACAGTTTTGATCGCATTTGCTACTGAAATTGATCACGTGCGATGATGAATACAAGTACACTCGCATGAGTGCTAATGAGCAGATGCTGTCTGTTTGAGACACAGAGGAGTGCTGCACAACACTGCTTAGAGGGCTCTACATTAACACTCTCCAAATTCGGGTAAATGTATTCTTAGGCGAGTAAGTTATTGAGTCCACCCTCCACTTTGGCTGGTGAAAGATATGTGCTCGGGACCAGGACCTAGCGTCTACACTTCACCAACGGTAATAACCGGAAGGAGACGGCACGCAGTTAAGTTAGCGCGTGTGCAAACAGAACATTTCCTGTGCACCTTCACATTAAAAGCATGTTACTAGCCAAACGTGAATTGACTTTTTTGAAGTCGGTAAGAACAGGAAGTTCGCGCTTCACAGCCCTGCAGTGCGCTAGCTTGAAAAATCAACTGCTTCAGCTGCAGAGAGCAGTCAACAACAGTAGTCTATTTAAACAAAGTTTGAAATAACTGATAAGCCACTGAAGAACTACTCCCAACACATTCACAACAACCTATTTAACTTATCCTAAATTGTACCAATATGTATACTTATTTATTTAATAGGCTATATGTTTTAAAGTTAGGTTTTAATTAACAGAAGGACATTTACCAAAAAATTTTATTATTATGAATATA
>NC_137226.1:52500-70323 GCF_949987685.1 Ammodytes marinus
GACATACACAGAGTCACTATCTCATTAGATAAATAAATATCTATTGAGATAATGAAAACACCAAGTCACAGCACACACACACACTCTCACAAACACACTCTCTCACACACACACACACACACACACACACACACACTTTCTCACTCTCACACACTCACACAAACACTCTCTCACACACCCACACTTTCTCACTCTCACTCACACACACACACACACTTCTTCTGCAGCAGACCATACTAAATTCAGCGACAAACACACACACACAAACACTCGTACTCTCACTCACACAAACACTCTCTTACTCACACACACACACACACTCTCTCACACACATACACAAACACACACACACACACACACACACACACTCTCTCACACACACACACACACACTTCTTCTGCAGCAGACCATACTAAATTCAGCGACGAGACAAAATTATTTTTATAAATGTTTTTATTGCAGAATGGGCAGATTTTATGATTCAGATGGAAAAGGCACCATGAAAACTCTACACGTACAAATGCTCCTTTCTCTGTGTGTGTGTGTGTGTGTGTGTGTGTGTGTGTGTGTGTGTGTGTGTGTGTGTGTGTGTGTGTGTGTTCTCTGGCCTCTAGAACTGTTTCACTAAATAATTCACAAAAAAATCATCGTTTACTCATTAACAAAAAGTCACATACGCAACTTTTAAAAAGGTGCAGTCAGTGATTCTGGAGAACGCTTGTTGTCAAAATCACTTTTGGTCAAAATCAGTGAATATCTCCTCATGATCCACTACCTGTTTACAGAGCCTAGGCTGTGTATTAACACTGGATTTTTTTTTCCAGCACACACACACACAACAGTACAGACAGGTAGTGGATCATGAGGAGATATTCACACAGTACAGACAGGTAGTGGATCATGAGGAGATATTCACACAGTACAGACAGGTAGTGGATCATGAGGAGATATTCACTGATTTTGACAAGAAGCGTTCTATCTATCTATTTATCCTTCTCTTTCCATCCATCCTTCTCTCTCTCTCCATCCATCCTTCTATCCCTCTCCCCCTCTCTCTCTATCTATCTTTTCTCTCTCTCTCTATCTCTCCATCCCTCCCTCTCTCTCTATATGGACGGAGAAAGAGAGAGAAAGAGAGAGGGAGGGAGGGAGAGAGAGAGAGATGGATAGACAGAGAGAGAGAGAGAGAGAGAGAAAAGATAGAGAGAGAGAGGAATGGAAAAAGCGTTCTCCAGAATCACTGACTACACCTTTAAATCAATAAAGTGTAATTTACATGTACAGTGTTGTGTTTTACAGTTCTGACAAATTCGTCAAAATAAAACATTTTTAAAGTTTAAAATAGACCAAGAAAAACGTTTAAGTGCGTTTAACAATTTAATACAATCGATTCCCCAGTGCGTACATAGTGGACTGGCTGATTTACATCTCACATTTAAAGCTACAGTGCATAACTTTTTCATATATAAATGAATGTCTGTTACATTCAAGTCATCACCATCAAACGAGTTGACACAAAGTTGATTAAGCCTATTATCAGCTCCACAAAACTCTCTCTGTATTTCTCAGTATGGCAGCGTTTACAAACTGGTGCCCCCCCTCCCCCTCACCCTGACACTGGTGCAGGAGCTCAGAAAAATCCCAAGAAGAGCCCAAGAAATGTTTCAGTTGTTGATTCTACTGCTAAGAAAAAAAAACCTGGACGTACAGCAGAAGGTATAAAATCCATGTGCCATCACTGAAGGCTTTACCTCATGTAGATGCACCGACAGTGTTGTTGTAATTACTCAGAATTCCTCATGGGGGACAACAGAAATTACACACTGTAGCTTTAAGCATATACAAACATATTTATACTTTACATATATATAACATTTCATCCAGCGAGTGGACCACATTGTGAAAACATTATTTTTGCTTGTTGATCATTTGCAATGTTCTAACATTTGACCAATGTCTTAAAATCTTTGCAAGACAATGTTTAAAAGGTGCTCCGAGGAACTTTCCGTTTGTGTTCATTCTAGCGCCCCCCTTTGGACAAAAGCGGTAGTGTATTTTACCACGCCAGCTGTTGTTCCTGGGTGAGCGTATACCCATGACAAAGGCATTAAGAAAAACTATATAAAAATAGCATTTTTTTAACACTGATGGTCTCGTTTGCTGTTATATGTAATTTATGATCATCAGAGGAAAAATGAGACTGTTTCAGAAATATTTAAAAGTTCCTCGGAGCACCTTTAAATTACAAAAAGCCCTTTTGTGATTATTTCATTATGAAACTGCTGCATTTAATTTACGAGATATCATTTAGTCAAAACGCAAATTACTATTGGTCAGGTTTTAAGTTACAATGTACAGCTCTGGAAAAAATGAAGAGACCACTCCAAATGTCCAGTGTCTCTCGTTCTACTATTTATAGGCATATTTTTGAGTAGAATGAACATTTTGATTTTATAATATAAACTACTGACAACATTTCTACCAAATTCCAATAATTTTTTTTTGTCATTTAGAGCATTTCCATGAAGTAATGTAGAGATGAAGATTTAAGAACAATCCAGACTGGTCTCTTCATTTTTTTTCCGGAGCTGTAAATACTCCAATCAGACGTCACGATTAATTGTGCAAAAAATGCTGGTCGACAAAGAATATTTCTCCTCAAAAAAATCTGCCTCTGATTTTGCGACTAATTCTAAATAAATTATTTGTTATAATAAAGTTATTGTGCATTTTCAAGAACAAATCATTTCACTTATTTCAGTAAATCGGTTCTATAGTTATTTATATATTTAAACTTCTGAAATAACCATTTAAATAAAAAGATTAAATGCTATGATTATTAGAATTTTCTTGGCTCAAAAAAAAAATTAAATTAAATTAAATGTACAATTGTATGTATAATGTAGTGTCTAGTTTAATATGTGTAAGGTTTTATATATATATTTATTTATTTAGTTATTTATTTATTTATTTATTTAAAGCAAAAATTCACCTTTCTCTCTTTCTGTACAAACAATGAACCCTTCAGTTATATATGAACGAGCGTTGGAGCCAGTTTGTGTCTCTTTAACAATTGCATTCAAGTCAGAATTTAAATTATTTATTTCTAAAAAGATAAATCTCTTAAAGCTGGGGTGGAGAATTTGGGGAGAAAACAGCAGTTGCGATAGAGACTCGAATCCAAATACCTCAACCGCTCCACTTGTTCTCTTTGGTCCCTTCCCTATGGTCCCTCCCTGACACGCTCTACACCAACAAAGTCGTGCCAAAGTGAATGGACAGTCCCAACAGCCAATAAGAACGGATAATCGGAGCCTCGCTCTGATTGGTCAAAGTGTACCGCTCATGTTAACTTTGACGAATCAGAAATCATATACCCAGGGGGCGCCCTTAGCTCAGTTGGTAGGACGTCCCCCCCATGGGCCTCGGCCAGCAGCGGACCCGGGTTTGATTCCAGCCCGCGGTCGTTCTCTGCATGTCACTCCCCTCTCTGCCCCATTTCAACTCTGTCTCTACACTATCAATAAAGCATAAAAATGCCAAAAAAAATATCTTAAAAAAAAAAAAAAAAATCATATACCCCAGCTTTTATTTAAGCTTTAAATATATTTTGAAAATAGGTTTCAAATCTTTTTTAATTGCACAATTGATTTATTTATTTTTAAAATCCATACACTATCTGTTAGTTTATGGATTTAGATTATTTTCTCAACATCAACATGATTAAATAAATGTGAATATTTATTTCACTGACAGATGCAGAGAGACACAAACTGCTCTAACATTAATACTGAGAGTCACAACTTAAAGGTGCAGTCAGTGATTCTGGAGAATGCTTGTTGTCAAAATCACTTTGTCAAAATCAGTAAATATCTCCTCATGATCCACTACCTGTCTGTACTGTGTGAATATCTCCTCATGATCCGCTACCTGTCTGTACTGTGTGAATATCTCCTCATGATCCGCTACCTGTCTGTACTGTGTGAATATCTCCTCATGATCCACTACCTGTCTGTACTGTGTGTGAGCTGAAAAAAATCCAGTGTTAAAAAATTGTTAACTGGCATGTCGCTAGCTACGGTGCACCCCCTTTGTTTACATACCCATTTAAAATAATTTAAATATTTTACTGATTTTGACATCAACAAAAAAAATTGACAACAAGAATGTTCCAGAATCACTGACTCCACCTTTAAGATAAAACAAATATTCCAGCAGCCTCTACCCCTCTCTCTCTCTGTCCCTGCGTTCCAATCCCCATACTTCCCTACTATTTAGTATGCCAGAAAAAGATTTAGGATGTCCCAATACATGGACGTCAACTGTAGTATGCTTAAAAAAATACATAAATGCCTCACTAACTCCAATAACATTTTGGAGTATTCGTCTTTATTCTTGACATTTCTCGACATAATGAAAAAAAAAATCTTCCTTATCTGATTTTTTTTTCTCTCTCCTGTCTGTGGCCCTAAAACTCTTCTGTACTTTAGTATGTAGTGTAGTAAAAAGACTAAAACTCTTCCGTACTTTAGTATGTAGTGTAGTAAAAAGACTAAAACTCTTCTGTACTTTAGTATGTAGTGTAGGAAAAAGACTCAAACTCTTCTGTACTTTAGTATGTAGTGTAGGAAAAAGAAAGATTATGTGATTTGGAACGCAGGGCATGTGTATAGATGTATAGATGGCCGTTTCTTTGGGTCTTTGGGTCTGTTTTTCGGGCTTTTTATTTGTGCTACGGCGGCGATCCGAGCATTTCTTGTCTGCGGCGCATAATCTCCACAAACTCTGCGTGATCGGCCGCCGCCTGTTGGTCAAGATAGCGAGAATACAGCAGCTGCAGTTTGAAGAAAATAATGAAAGAAAAAATAAATAAATATTTTAAATGTTTAAAAGCCCCTGTTACTGTAAACACAAATGCTTCTAAATTAAAGGCCTTCTTACTATGTCATGTGTGGAGTTAGTTTCATGATAGTAAGTGTGTGTGTGTGTGTCTGTCTGTCAGTGTGTGTGTGTGTGTGTGTGTGTGTGTGTGTGTGTGTGTGTGTGTGTGTGTGTGAGTGTGTGTGTGTGTGTGTGTGTGTCTGTCCTTATAAATTAAAGGCCTTCTTACTATGTCATGTTTGGAGTTAGTTTCATGGTAGTGTGTGTGTGTGTGTGTGTGTGTGTGTGTGTCAGTGTGTGTGTGTGTGTGTCTGTCTGTCAGTGTGTGTGTGTGTCTGTCTGTCTGTCTGTCTGTCTGTCTGTCTGTCTGTCTGGGGAGTTAGTTTCATGATAGTAAAGCATCTGAAAAGAGTTATAGACATAATTTATCAATCCACATTAAAAGATATTGTCATTTTAATTTGATAAACTTTACAGAAATTCAGTTCAGATGAGGCGGTGGGCTGTGCTCTGGTCCTTATGACACAATAAGTATTTTGAACCAATCACAGCAGATTTCTGACCGAAACGTTCTTTAAAAACAACCGTATACTATTCATGAATATTTATTTTGAGTCAGATTTTTTGGGGGAAAGCAAATTGAGACACCCAACTACTTAGATGTCATATATTGATTCAGAATTATTTAAAATTAATTATTTTACTATTATTTTAGTCCATGTTTACGGAGCCTTTAAAGAAACACAATGGAAGCGGTAGGGAAGGGTAAGGGGGCCATTTTGTGTCTAGTGCGTGCTGCTGCCTTCATGTAAAGGGGTAAGGGAAGGGGTAGGAAGGTTAAGGGAGGGGTAAGGAAGCCATTTTGTGTCTAGTGCGTGCTGCTGCCTTCATGTAAAGGGGCAAGGGAAGGGGTAGGAAGGTTAAGGGAGGGGTAAGGAAGCCATTTTGTGTCTAGTGCGTGCTGCTGCCTTCATTTAAAGGGGCAAGGGAAGGGGTAGGGAGGGGTAAGGGAGGGGTAAGGAAGCCATTTTGTGTCTAGTGCGTGCTGCTGCTGCCTTCATCAAATGATTCTACGCCCGAGTCAGACAGTTTCTCCTGACGCTTCCTCATGATCTCCATCAGCTCACAGCCCGTGGTCCTCTGTGGGGCGGAGAGAGAGAGAATAGAGAGAGAATAGAGAGAGAGAGAAGAGAGAGAGAGGGGGGAGGGGGAGGGAGAGAGAGAGAGAGAGAGGGGGAGAGAGGGGGGGAGAGAGAGAGAGAGAGAGAGAGAGGGGGGAGAGAGAGAGAGGAGAGAGAGAATAGAGGAGAGAGAGAGAGAGAGGGGGGGGGAGGGGGGAGAGAGAGAGAGAGAGGTAGAAGAGAACAGAGAGGGTTAGATAGTTAGATGATGGTTATATTCACGTTTAACAATGAAGAGAATTTGATTTAAAAAGCGACTTGCTTAATTTCTATTGAGCGTGGAGGAGTTCGACTGAGTGTTTTCATTGGTTGCATCAGTACACACACAGGGGCTGGGTATCGTTCAAAATGTTTGGATATTGGTTTTTTTTAAGATATTTTTTTGGGGCATTTTTATGCTTTATTGATAGTGCAGAGAGTCAGAGGTGAAATGGGGCAGAGAGGGGAGTGACATGCAGAGAAGGGGGGGGGGGGACACGTCCTACCAACTGAGCTAAGGGCGCCCCCTATGTTTGGATATTTTTAAAGATACCTTGCCTTTAATAACTGTTCCTTTACTAAAAATAAATTTGATGGCAATTTTCATGAAAAAATCCACATAATGGTAAAAAATGTAGGGGAGAACGGGGGAATGTGAGCCATCGGGTAATGTGAGACCCCCTGTATCTAGGCAATGGAACACATGTTTGGTCATGTGAGATACTGTATATGTTTTCAAGCCCCTCTCATTTCCCCTCGGCCCAGAAAGAGAGGACCTCATGGTGATGTTGTAAGCATGTATTTTTCACAAAAATGTCTTTTTTACATGTAAAAGTAAATTTTCTTGCTGTCAACTTAATCGATTGTTGTGCCAAAGCAAATTGATTCAGGTAGAAAAACTTCTATCATACATGTTGATGAACTACCAACATATGAAACCATGTGATGATGATAACTGAAGATTAGCCTGATTTGCTGAGAGAGGTAGTTTTTTCTCAAATTGTGGCAGTGGGGTGAAGTGAGACAAATGCTGTGGGGTAAAGTGAGACAGTGTCTGTGCCCTCTTTTAATGAATCCATTATATTTGAGGTAGCAAGGAGACTAGTTTGAATAAGACAAAAGACAATGTGGGCTGGAGGTTGATGGTTGAAGGGGTGTCAGCAAAGGCATGGTTTGGCACGTATGTATGTGGGGGACAGGAGAGTGACCTTTAACACCAATAGACTCTAAGTAATATGTCTTTATTCAATGAATGATCCCAATAAAACAAATGCAGAAAAGTATTCTGCAAAAGATGGAAAATGACAGCTGTGTTCTGAGTCCCAGGCTGTTCTTGCTGGTTCTGATTGTTCTTTGCTTTGACCCCCAGACACTAGCTGGCTCTAAGGGTCCTGTGTTCTGACCCCCAGACTGTGTTTTAATCTAAATGGTTCTATCTGTAATTTTAATGTTAATTATTGAATATGAATTATATGTTTTATTTGATCAGTTACGTTCAAGTGTTTAGAAAATGTTTTTCTTAATTGACCAAACCCCATGATTCTGTTACTCGTCCGACATTAGTTTTGGAATATTTGGTTTTCAATCTAGCTGTCAGGATTCTAACTGTTACAACATGTGTTGTTATGGTAGTTTCAGAGTGGAAAAAGTAAGTGGATCAGTTTACCCTCTTGATTTCTCTGGTCTGTCTCAGTTTACCCCACAGCTGGGGTAAACTGAGACACAAGACAACTTTTTTTAAACAATCATATTTTCACTGCCCTTTGTCATGAATAAATTCTGCTAATGCCCATTTCTAGGAAACATCCTGAATGAATGGGAAATGTGTAAATTTGAGTGATAAATCATTTTAGCTCCCTTAGAGGGAAGCAAATGTAAAAAGTGTCTCACATTACCCCGTTCTCCCCATGTTTATTTTTATTTTTTTAATAAAACAATTTTCTGTTTCCATAACATGTCTTCTTTCATACCAGTATAAATCAAAGGTCCAACATGTACATTCAGGTGTTTATATGACTAAACCTTGTCTGTTTGCGTCTGTATATTTCTCCTACACAACCATCAACTGGCAAAGTTTCATGATGATATCTATAAATTAAACATTTTTGCCCTATTCACCTGCAGTGTCTTGCAACAAACAAAAATGTTTCTAAGCATTTACTTCGGTTTATAAATATGTACAAATTTAGATAAGGAATTACCCATTTCTATATTTCTATGGGGACTGAAAAATATGAAAAAAATTACATGAACAAATGCAACCAATGAAAAGTTAGCCCGGAGTCCTGTAGCGTCTCTGAAGATTTTATCAAGGCAAGTTTATTTATATAGCACAATTCAAACACAAGGCCACTCAAAGTGCTTTACAGGGGCAAGATTAAAATACATAAAACACATTAGAAGACATTTAATATTTTAAACATCAGAATATTTTAAACAATCTTGAGAAAATCTTCGACATAAAAAGTGTTGCGCTGGCTGAGGATAAAACGAGACGCCATTTTAACCTGAGCCAGCGCTAGAACCAACCTGAAGAAAAGCCTGGAAGCTGTGGAGAGGAGAGCATGAAGAGACTACAGTACAGTCAGGGTGCATGATGGGTAACTGAGTTCTAAACTAACTAAAAGGGATTTTCTAAAACGGTTACCAAAAAAGATTATAATAAAAATAAAAATTAATTTCATCTGGTGGGTGGGAGGGTGAATTGATGCAGTGTACAATTTATTATGGAACCCACTTTGATATATGTAAGACTAACTATTCATATAGTAACTTATTAGCCTATTGAGAAAGCGAAGGCAATGTATAGTAACTGTGACATCCAATTTGCGCTGTTGTATAAAATAGGAACAAATCTTTGGTTCCACAGTTGTTACCTGGACATTGAAACAGCCACACAACCTAAGTCACGTCAGGGTCAGTGTTTTGTATGTTGGTTTTTCAAGTTTAGAGCTAAAGAAAGTGCAAATAACCAAGACAAATGCTTTTAACTGCAAGAAAGACTCGGACTTTCATTCCCCCATAACGGACAAAAGCGCCTCAAGAAGTGTATCCGCAGCTCAGCGCAACAATCACAGAACAGTCGCTGTCAATTAAATTCTTAAACCTGCAGTGTGTAGAATTTTGGGTTTTATTTCCTAGCAGATTTTGTAGAAAGTAATAATAACATCCATAAGTACATTTAATTTAGTGCATAATAGCTGAACATTTTTTTTTTAATTATTATTTTTTCCCTTAGAAAGGGTCTCATATATGTCCATATTTCTGCATATTTTGGACCAAGGCCTAGTGCCGCCATCTTGAAAGTGTCATATAGTTGGAATGTCATCAGGTGCATTGTTTAGAATTTAGAATTGTTCTTGTCCTTGAAGGCCACTGTAGCTTCTGTTATTATTCGAAAGGTTTGGGGTTACCCAGGGAGCGTTGCATTCTAGAACTTTCTTGATGATGTCATATTACACACTGCACCTTTAAAACAGAAGCTAGTTGTCCTAATATGAGAATGCCTAGAGTTGCAGTGGGTTCCATTATAAGTCCAACCGAGAGAAGATATACATGCTGGTGTCTACAAGGTTGGTAAGAGGGGGGGGGGGGGGGGGGGGGTTAGGCAGATAGCAAACAGGTGAGGGCTAACCAAAGGGGCTAACGTTACAGAGTTGGTTCATTCAGGGTTATTATTAAGGTGGACTTACTGCAAGGGGGGAGAAATAAATGCGCTAAATAGTCTATTATATGGCGCTACCTTAACAACACAAACCTTAAATGAGTGAAAGTGAGTCAGAAGATCATAGGAAGGATCAGAAGAAAACCTGCAGCGGAGATACACACACACACACACACACACACCAGAACGGGCCCAATGTTGGGGATAGAACGCTTACACACACACACAACAGCCTCAATGCCTCCATAAGATTAACAGCTAACAGTGTGTGTGTGTGTGTGTGTGTGTGTGTGTGTGTGTGTGTGTGTGTGTGTGTGTGTGTGTGTGTGTGAGTGAGTCTGTCTGTCTGTCTGTTTGTCTCTATGTCTGTCTGTCTGTCTGTCTGTCTCTCTTGTCTGTCTCTCTTTTCTGTCTCTCTTTTCTTTGTATCTGTCTGTCTGTCTGTCTGTCTGTCTGTCTGTCTGTCTGTCTCTCTTTCTCTCTCCCTGTCTCTCTCCCTGTCTCCCTGTCTGTCCGTCCGTCCGTTTGTCTGTCTGTCTGTCTCTCTCCCTGTCTGTCTGTTTGTCTGTCTGTCTCTCTCCCTGTCTGTCTGTCTCTCTCCCCGTCTGTCTGTCTGTCTGTCTCACCTCTAGAGCTGCTTTCTGCACAGTAACTTGACTGAAGACTCTCCCTTTCTGTCTCCCTGTCTCCCTGTCTCCCTCCCTGTCTCCCTCCCTCCCTGGCTGTCTGTCTGTCTGTCTGTCTCCCTCCCTGTCTCCCTCTCCCTCTCTCTCCGTCTGTCTCCCTCCCTGGCTGTCTGTCTCTCTGTCTGTCTCTCTCCCCGTCTGTCTGTCTGCCTGCCTGTCTCTCTCCCCGTCTGTCTGTCTGTCTGTCTGTCTGTCTGTCTGTCTGTCTGTCTGTCTCTCTCCCTGTCTGTCTGCCTGTCTGTCTGTCTGTCTGTCTGTCTGTCTGTCTCCCTCCCTGCCTCCCTGCCTCCCTGCCTCCCTGTCTGTCTGTCTGTCTGTCTGTCTGTCTGTCTGTCTGTCTGTCTGCCCGTCTCACCTCCAGAGCTGCTTTCTGCACAGTGACTTGACTGAAGACTCTGGCTCCGTCATCTGGACAGACCGTCTTCAGTTCTTCTTTGTTTAGAGAAAACAGCTGAGCGCCGGTCAGCACGCCGAGACTGGTGATGGTGCTGCAAGACAGACAGACAGGCAGGGAGGGAGAGAGAGACAGGGAGAGAGACAGGGAGACAGACAGACAGGGAGAGAGAGAGACAGGGAGGGAGAGACAGACAGGGAGAGAGACAGACAGACAGACAGACAGACAGACAGACAGACAGACAGACAGACAGGGAGACAGGGAGAGAGACAGACAGACAGACAGACAGGGAGAGAGAGACAGGGAGAGAGACAGACAGACAGACAGACAGACAGGGAGACAGACAGACAGACAGGGAGAGAGAGACAAAGAGACAGGGAGAGAGACAGACAGACAGACAGGGAGAGAGACAGACAGACAGACAGACAGACAGACAGACAGACAGACAGACAGACAGACAGACAGACAGACAGACAGAGAGAGAGACAGGGAGACACAAAGAGACAGGGAGAGAGACAGGGAGACAGACAGACAGACAGGGAGAGAGAGACAGACAGACAGACAGGGAGGGAGGGAGAGAGAGAGAGAGACAGACAGGGAGAGAGAGACAGACAGGGAGACAGACAGGGAGACAGACAGACAGGGAGAGAGAGAGACAGGGAGGGAGGGAGGGAGACAGACAGACAGACAGGGAGACAGACAGACAGAGAGAGACACACAGAGACACAGACACAGAGAGAGAGAGAGAGACAGACACACACACACACACACGGATGGTCAGATGACATGATGTCAGGTATCACACCCACACACCTGTGTTCATGAAATAATCATGATAATTAAAAATAAAGCCTACTTTTTTAATATTTTTCGATCGACAGACAGACAGACAGACAGACAGACAGACAGACAGACACACACACACACACACACAGGTCTATAACCAGGTTTGTATATGTTATATATCGTAACACTCACACAGGGCTGAATCCTTTGGCCTCCAGCCATCCTCTGACATCATCGGGTGATGAGTCATAGGTGATGCTACCCGGCGCTAGGTGGCTACCGGCGGCCATGTTGCTAACGGAGCCGCGCGGAGGAATCTTCTTCTGCGCGCTGCGACCGAGCGTCAGTCTGTGCATCAGCTCGTCCTGCACCTCCTCCATGTTGGATTTACGACCTGAAATAAACCACAGAAGAAGAAGAAGGCAGACTTAAAGGGTCAGTGTGTAACTTTGTGCAGTGGCGGTTCTACGAATTACAACCAGGGCGAGACCCCCTCTGAGCGCCCCTATTTTCGAGTATTAAGTCGGCAACACAGAGTGCCAATTCGAAATGTTCTTGTTAATGAGTGAAACATTTTCTAAGGTATATTCCCATAAATAAAAATAAATACAATAAAAATTTTAATTAAAAATCTAAAAATAACAGACAAGAATGATTTCATGCTATGTTAGTTTTTCTTAATAAAAAATTATTATAAAATAAATAGATAAAATTTAAATAAAAAAATAAACAACAATAAATAAGTTTGTTTCTTTGTAGGAACGCCCACCCCCCCGCTCTCCATAGAGTCTCAGTCCTCTTCACAGCAGACCCGGGTTAGAATCCAGCCCGGGTCGTTCTCTGCATGTCATTCCCCTCTCTGTCTGTCTGTCTGTCTGTCTGTCTGTCCTCTTCACAGCAGACTCGGGTTAGAATCCAGCCCGGGTCGTTCTCTGCATGTCATTCCCCTCTCTGTCTGTCTGTCTGTCTGTCTGTCTGTCTGTCTGTCTGTCTTCTTCACAGCAGACCCGGGTTAGAATCCAGCCCGGGTCGTTCTCTGCATGTCATTCCCCTCTCTGTCTGTCTGTCTGTCTGTCTGTCTGTCTGTCCTCTTCACAGCAGACCCGGGTTAGAATCCAGCCCGGGTCGTTCTCTGCATGTCATTCCCCTCTCTGACACATTTCATCTCTGTCTCTACACACTGTCTGATAAAAGCAAAAAAATAAAGTAATATAAAAAAAATTTAAATTTAAATAAACATTAAAAAAAAATAATAATTTAAAACCTAGAAATAACAGACAAAATGCCTTCATGCTCCGTTAGTATTTCTTAACATCATGACGTCATCATACTCACGGTCAAACGGCGGTCTCTGGTTGCTATGGTCCCTCATAGCCACGCTGCCATCACTCGACGTTGTGCTGTTGTGTCTCGAGCTAACGTGCGCCGCCGCGATGCTACCACCGGGCGTTTTGATTGGTTCGTTGGCCGGCGGCGGGAGAGGGGGGGTGGGCAGCCTTGCGGGGGCAGGCGGGGGCTCGGGGGGCATCTGCGTCACCACTGGTTTGTTACTGGGCATGAAGTCTGTCCGAGTGGTTTGCTTCTAAAACAAGAGAGTGAGGGGATAGTCGATTAATTTATAATGTGGAGAAAAATGTGAGGTCAAATGTGTACAGAAAAGCTGAAAATTTTGAAGTTTAAAAGGTGCAGTCAGTGATTCTAGAGAAC
Organism: Ammodytes marinus; assembly: GCF_949987685.1. Taxonomy (NCBI): domain Eukaryota; kingdom Metazoa; phylum Chordata; class Actinopteri; order Uranoscopiformes; family Ammodytidae; genus Ammodytes; species Ammodytes marinus. The sequence goes on from NC_137226.1 coordinate 65,779, forward strand.
GCTTGTTGTCAAAATCACTTTTTGTTAAAATCAGTGAATATCTCCTCATGATCCGCTACCTGTCTATACTGTGTGTGCTGATAGAAAATCCAGTGTTAATACACAGCCTAGGCTCTGTAAACTGGTATATTGCTATGGTGGGCCCTCTGTTTACATACAAGTTCAGTTTACAGAGACTAGGCTGTGTATTAATTAACACTGGATTTTTTTTTAAATCAGCGCACACACAGTACAGACAGGTAGCGGATCATGAGGAGATATTCACTGATTTTGACAACAAGCGTTCTCCAGAATCACTGACTCCACCTTTTATGTCTAAAGTGGTGTTGTTGACAGTTGTTTACCTCGTTTAACTCTCCCAGTAATTGCTGGAAAACGTGAAATGAAAAATAAAACATAAAAAAACTTTAAAACATGGCGGTGAAGATACGATGGAATAAAACTAAACGTCTAATTCACTGCAACAAACTCACACAAAAAAAATCCACGAAAAAAAACGAATTTCACTCTATTTAAACTAATTTCAAAAACTATTTCCTAACGTTACTATGAGGATAATATTCTAGAAAAACTCTTAAAGGAACAGTCCGCCATTTATTCAAATACTAAAGTTAGTTTAAATCATCTACCTCGCCCCCAAGCCTTTCAATAAGGTTTGGATTAATTTTCTTATATAAAATCTAAAAGTTCATCTTTATTATCCTTATTAATATTGTTAGTTTTTATTTATTGTATAATTAATTAAAAAAAAATCTCTTTTTTCATTTTTTTTTTTTTTTTGAATGTTGGAATGCTAATTGATGGTTAGCCCTAAATTGTGATATGTGTCATGTTTTTTCTTTTGTCATTATGATTTTTCCAGCTCCATACATTACAGTCAAAGATAGTACATCATGCTTCTCTTTATGCCGTCTGTAAATGTACATTGATAGCCCACAGAAGAGTAACATAGGGTTAGGGTTTCGAGCATGTCTGTTTTTTTTCAATTTTTTTATTCTATTTCTTTGTTTTGCTTTTGTTTGTTTGTTATTTATTCATCTATTTTTTTATTGCATGTTCGAAATAAAGACAATCAATCAATCAATCAAGGGTTATAGGCTCATTTAGCAGTACATAAGTGACTAACGACCCATTAGGCATTATATACAAATAATCACTTTTTAGATATAGTGAAATAAGAACCTTTTGTTTGTTTTTCTGTGGGTGTAATACATTTTTTTAATAAAAATTAAAAGAAATATAAAAATGTGAGACTGTTCCTTTAAATAAATCTAATCCACTTCAAAGCCACACAGGATTCTCAGGTTGCTACGGTAACCACCTCCGTACCTTAAACAACTCAAACTCCTTCTTTGGCATCATCAGCTTCAGAGTTACAAAGGAAAATATTAAAGTAGACGCAACAGAGAGTCTGTCTGTCTGTCTGTCTGTCTGTCTGTCTGTCTGTGTGTGTGTGTGTCCGTGTGTTTGTTTGTGTGTGAGTGAGTGTGAGTGTGTATCTCCGTGTGTATGTATGTATCTCCGTGTGTATGTCTCTCTCCCCGTCTTGTCTCTCTCTCCCTGTCTGTCTGTCTCCCTGTCTGTCTTACCTGTATAGTGTGGCTGTATATAGGTTCCCCTCTGTCTGTCTGTCTCTCTCCCTCCCTGTCTCTCTCCCTCCCTGTCTCTCTCCCTCCCTCCCTGTCTCTCTCCCTCCCTGTCTCTCTCCCTCCCTCCCTGTCTCTCTCCCTCCCTCCCTGTCTCTCTCCCTCCCTGTCTCTCTCCCTCCCTGTCTGTCTGTCTGTCTCTCTCCCTCCCTCCCTCTCTCTCTCTCTCCCTGTCTGTCTGTCTTACCTGTATAGTGTGGCTGTATATGGGCTCCCCCCTGCCTGTCTCCCTGTCTCTCTCCCTCCCTGTCTCTCTCCCTCCCTGTCTGTCTGTCTGTCTGTCTGTCTGTCTGCCTGTCTGTCTGTCTGTCTGTCTTACCTGTATAGTGTGGCTGTATATAGGTTCCCCTCTGTCTGTCTGTCTCTCTCCCTCCCTGTCTCTCTCCCTCCCTGTCTCTCTCCCTCCCTCCCTGTCTCTCTCCCTCCCTGTCTCTCTCCCTCCCTCCCTGTCTCTCTCCCTCCCTCCCTGTCTCTCTCCCTCCCTCCCTGTCTCTCTCCCTCCCTGTCTCTCTCCCTCCCTGTCTGTCTGTCTGTCTCTCTCCCTCCCTCCCTCTCTCTCTCTCTCCCTGTCTGTCTGTCTTACCTGTATAGTGTGGCTGTATATGGGCTCCCCCCTGCCTGTCTCCCTGTCTCTCTCCCTCCCTGTCTCTCTCCCTCCCTGTCTGTCTATCTGTCTGCCTGTCTCCCTGTCTGTCTGTCTTACCTGTATAGTGTGGCTGTATATGGGCTCCCCCCTCCCTGTGATGTCGACAGCTTTGGTGATCTCCAGAATGTTGTTTGGGACGTAACCTGACGTACCGATCCCATTACGAACCTTCCACCACTGCTTTCTATCATCCAGCACCTGGCAGACAAGACCCAGGGGTTAGTGTGTGTGTGAGTGTGTGTGTGTGAGTGTGTGTGAGTGTGAGTGTGAGTGTGAGTGTGTGTGTGTGTGTGTGAGAGTGTGAGTGAGTGTGTGTGAGTGAGTGTGAGTGTGAGTGTGAGTGTGAGTGTGAGTGAGTGAGTGAGTGAGTGAGTGAGTGAGTGAGTGAGTGAGTGAGTGAGTGAGTGAGTGAGTGAGTGAGTGAGTGAGTGAGAGACCAGACTAAGGGTTTAGACTACTGTGTCTTAGGGGTGGGAATCTCGTGGCACCTCACGATTCGATTCGATTCCGATTAAGTGGTCAACGATTCGATTCAAAATCAATTATCGATGCATTTTTTCTTTAACGTACATACCCATGTGTGATTTTCAAAAATATATTTATTTACACATCTGAGTTTGCTACTCAGAGTTTGCTTCCTACTTTTATGATGATCATTAAAATAGTGTGTGTGTGTGTGTGTGTGTGTGTGAGAGAGTGAGAGAGTGTGAGTGAGTGAGTGAGTGAGTGAGTGAGTGAGTGAGTGAGTGAGTGAGTGAGTGAGTGAGTGAGTGAGTGAGTGAGTGAGTGAGTGAGTGAGTGAGTGAGTGAGTGAGTGAGTGAGTGAGTGAGTGAGTGAGTGAGTGAGTGAGTGAGTGAGTGAGTGAGTGAGTGAGTGAGTGAGTGAGTGAGTGAGTGAGTGAGTGAGTGAGTGTGTGTGTGTGTGTGTGTGTGTGTGTGTGTGTGTGTGTGTGTGTGTGTGTGTGAGTGAGTGAGTGAGTGAGTGTGTGTGTGTGTGTGTGTGTGTGTGTGTGTAACAATAATAAAATCCATCCGTTACCTCGACCACTTCGTCTTTCAGCACCGACAGCTCCGTGCCGTTCCGAGCCACAAAGTCGTATTTAGATTTGGCAAAAAGTTTCGGTTGAACTCGACTGTCGGCGTCAAAACTCCTGAAATGACCAATCAATCAATCAATCAATCAATCAATCAATCAATCAATCAATCAATCAATAAATAAATAAATCAATAAATCAATTAACCAATTAACACATCATTACATTCAACCAATGAGGTCACAGTAAAATATGCATTCAGTATTAGAAAGACAAAAAACATATTTTGAGATAGTAAAAAAAAAAAAAAATCATTATATTATTATTATATTTTTCAACTATGAATGAACTAAATAACTAAATCTACAATTAACCAATTAACCAATCACAACATCACTAATTATGGCAGCCATTGAGGTCACTATACAGTTAAATATGAATTCAATATTAAAAAGGACAAAAACTGAATGAATAAATAAATAAATAAATAAATAACTAAATAAATAAATAATAATAGTTATAATATTTTTATATTTTTTCTTAACTATGACTGAACTCTAGAACTAAATAACCAAAGCTACAATCAATCAATTAACCATTTAACCAATCAGAACATCAGAAATATGACAGCCAATGAGGTCATAGTAAAACATGTATTCAGTATTAAAAGGACAAAGAGCATATTTTGAAATTAAAACAAAAACTTTTTCAAAAGACAAAAAGGAAAATAATTATTATATTTTTAGATTTTTCAACTATGAATGAAGCTACAGTCAATAATCAACAAATTAACCAATCACAACATGACTTATTTAAACTAGTGAGGTCACAGTAAAATATGTATTCAGTAATAAAAGGACTAAGGGGGAATTTTGAAATAATTATTTTTTTCTCAAAATACAAAAAAATACAAAATTTCACCTAAAACAAGTCTAAAACTAAACAGCTAAATCTACGATGTGACGATATTAAAGCCGTGGAGAAATGACCCAGAGTCAGATCAACGTTACTGAGAGGAAAATCACATTTTTAAAAAAGGCCGAAAATTGTTAGAATTCAGTTTTCAGAGTTTTCAGAAAAAGGCAAAATGAGAAAAAAATCAAATCAGTGTAAGAAATATCAAGAAAAGATTTTCAGATTTTAAGTTTATAAAACAGGAAAATTAAATCAGACAGAATTTAAAGGTGTAGTCAGTGATTCTGGAGAACGCTTTTTCCAT
>NC_137226.1:78023-85523 GCF_949987685.1 Ammodytes marinus
TGTTACTGCAGTGTGTGTGTGTTACTCTGTGTAGCGTGTGTGTGTGTGTTACTCTGTGTCTGCGTGTGTGTGTGTGTGCGTGTGCGTGCGTGCGTCTGTGTGTTACTGTGTATGTGTTACTCTGTGTAGCATGTGTGTGCGTGTGTGTGTGTGTGTGTGTGTGTGTGTGTGTGTGTGTGTGTGTGTGTGTGGGTTATAGTGACAAACACACCATTAATATTTCACACCAGTCTTTGCACAGACAGCAGGGCTAGTGTCAATACTAAACATTTCTTGGGCTCTTCTTGGGATTTTTCTGAGCTCCTGCACCAGTGTCAGGGAGGGGGGGGGGGGGGGGACACCAGTTTGTAAACGCTGCCATACTGAGAAATACAGAGAGAGTTTTGTGGAGCTGATAATAGGCTTAGTCAACTTTGTGTCAACTGGTTTTGGGTGATGGCTTGAATGTAACTGCGGACATTTATTTATGTGGAAAAGTTACGCACTATAGCTTTAAAAGTCTGACCATTCTCCTGCACCAATATCAGCTTTGCTATCCAGCTGATCTGCCTCACTGACCCCATTGTGTGTGTGTGTGTGTGTGTGTGTGTGTGTGTGTGTGTGTGTGTGTGTGTGTGTGTGTGTGTGTGTGTGTGTGTGTGTGTGTGTGTGTGTGTGTGTGTGTGACCTCGTTAACTCTGGAAAAAGGCCAATTAAATACACTGGATCAATTAACAGAGAGGAACCGGTTCATGTTTCAACACACGCACACACACGAGACTACACACACACACACACACACACACACACGCACACACACACGAGACTACAAACAATCGGTTTTAATATTGTCCGGTCACCATCAAAATCTACATTTGATCTTTGTATACTTTTTTATTTTATTTGTTATTTATTTAAATTTTCTAAATTGTGTTCATTGGTTCTCAGATAAGTATAATTACATTTATTTTTTATTTTAATTTTCTTAATAAATTGGACAAAAGAATTGTCAGGAAATGACTTAAATATTTACAAAATTACATAAATACTCACACAGGTCAGTGACATCACTTTAAAGGTGCAGTGTGTAATATGACATCATCAGGAAAGTTCTAGAAAGTTCTAGAATGCAACGCTCCCTGGGTAACTCCACCCCTTTTGAATAATAACAGAAGCTACAGTGGCCTTCAAGGACAAGAACAATTCTACATTTTATGCACCTGATGCCATTCCAACTATGTCACTTTCAAGATGGCGGCACTAGGCCTTGGTCCAAAATATGCAGAAATATGGACATATATGAGACCCTTTCTAAGGGAAAAATAAATTATTAAAAAAAAAAATCAGCTCTTATGCACTAAATTAAATGTACTTATGGATATTATAATTACTTTCTACAAAATCTGCTAGGAAATAAAACCCAAAATTCTACACACTGCAGGTTTAAAGATTATCTGTTGCAGTTAATTTCTTTATTTTGTTATGTTTTTTGTGAATTCTTTTATTTTATTCTTTATTTAATACCAAACAACACATATTTCTGAGCGTCAACACAGTTTCAGTTTCTATAAACAACAACAACAGTGAAACAGTAACTTTTCAGGAAGCTTTCTAACTTCAAACAGTGTTCCAGGGATCACATTTTCCTGTGAGGAAAGTTTGTTTATTCAGTTATGAGAATAAACCGTAGAAAATGTTTCACTTCTCTGACACACAGAGTTACACACTGCACCTTTAAGACTTGATATTTGTCAATCCACAGCACACACACACACCTTTAAACCATGTAGATAATAAACACGTACTTAGTGTGTGTGTGTGTGTGTGTGTGTGTGTTTGTGTGTGTGTGTGTGTGTGTGTGTGTGTGTGTGTTACGTACTTGGTGTGTGAGTTGTAGCTGAAGACTCCCGAGGAAAGAGAACGATCTTCATATCCGTTCATCCTGATTCACAGGAAGCTGAAACGCGCGCACACACACACACACACACACACACACACACACACACACACACACACACACACACACACACACACACACACACACACACACACACACACACACACACACACACACACACACACACACACACACACACACACACACACACACACACACACACACACACACACACACACACACACACACACACAATATTATGATTACCATTATTTTCTCCAACAAGATCAAATGGTAAACATGGAACAGCTATCATTTGAATGGTTGATGAAAAAGTCGAGTCCTCTGCAACCGAATTAAATTGCATTCAGTTTGAGTGAAGGCCCAGGATAGCTTCAGTAAGTTCACACACATGCATGCGAGCCGCTGAGATTTTTAGTGTTGAAAACTGCATCCTATTTGGGCGATTCTGACCCACAATCCAGTGCGCACGTGAAGTGACGTCTCATCAACGGAGCCTCCATATGAAAACAAACTGGGATGCGACGGATATTAAAGCAAGAGGCAAGATCAAGGAGCAATGTTATGATGAAATAAAAGAGTAAAAGTATGTCCAAATAGTATGCCTACTGCATCCTAACTAGATTATTTTTATGATCAGATGTAGTATGTAGAATAGAAAAAAGAAAGAGTATGCGATTCGGAACGCAACCCAAACCTCATAACTTTTCATGGGGAAACCCTCCCTGTGTTCCAATTAGTGTTGTTTTTGGCGGCCTGTTTTAAGTTTAGTTTTAGTCCAGTCTTTGTGTCAAACTGTCATTTTAGTTTTTATTAGTCTTAGTCACGTTTAAACTCTTTTTAGTCTAGTCAAGTTTCAGTTGACTAAAAGTCTTGAGCTTTTTAGTCTTCTCTTAGTCAGAATTATCTGGGACTATTTTCGTCTAGTCTTAGTCAACAAAAACTGATGACATTTAAGTCTAGTCTTAGTCAATGACATTTGTATTTTAGTCTTTTTAGTAATGCAATTATATTTAACCCAGTTAATATAGTACAAGTACCTAGTATAGTACAGCCAAAATCAAAATGTTCTTTAAGTCCCCCATTTCACAAGTCAAACAAGGTTATCTTATCTTATTATATTATTTTTACCTTATAGACTCAAGAATACATGCAATTCCAGACACGGAAGACTAGTGTTGTTTTTGGCGGCCTGTTTTAATTTTAGTTTTAGTCTAGTCTTTTTGTCAAACTTTAATTTTAGTTTTTATTAGTCTTAGTCATGTTTAAACTCTTTAAGTCTAGTCAAGTTTCTGTCGACTAAATGTCTTGAGCATTTTTGTCTTCTCTTAGTCAATATTATCTGTGACTATTTTTGTCTAGTCTCGTCACTGTCACGTGAAAAAGGTTAGTTGACGACGATATTTAGTCATACATTTTGTTGACAAAAACAACACTAGTTCCAATCCCCATACTTCCCTACTATTTAGTATGCCAGAAAAAGATTTAGGATGTCCCAATACTATGCATGTCAATTGTAGTATGCTGAAAATACATAAATGCCCCACTAACTCCAATAGCATTTTGGAGTAATCGTCTTTATTCTTGACATTTCTTGACATAATGAAAAAAAAATCCTCATCTAATTTTTTCTCTCTCCTGTCTGTGGCCCTAAAACTCTTCTGTACTTTAGTATGTAGTGTAGTAAAAAGACTAAAACTCTTCTGTACTTTAGTATGTAGTGTAGGAAAAAGACTAAAACTCTTCTGTAGTTTAGTATGTAGTGTAGTAAAAAGACTAAAACTCTTCTGTACTTTAGTATGTAGTGTAGGAAAAAGACTAAAACTCTTCTGTACTTTAGTATGTAGTGTAGTAAAAAGACTCAAACTCTTCTGTACTTTAGTATGTAGTGTAGTAAAAAGACTAAAACTCTTCTGTACTTTAGTATGTAGTGTAGTAAAAAGACTAAAACTCTTCTGTGCTTTAGTATGTAGTGTAGTAAAAAGACTAAAACTCTTCTGTACTTTAGTATGTAGTGTAGTAAAAAGACTAAAACTCTTCTGTACTTTAGTATGTAGTGTAGTAAAAAGACTAAAACTCTTCTGTACTTTAGTATGTAGTGTAGGAAAAAGACTAAAACTCTTCTGTACTTTAGTATGTAGTGTAGTAAAAAGACTAAAACTCTTCTGTACTTTAGTATGTAGTGTAGTAAAAAGACTAAAACTCTTCTGTACTTTAGTATGTAGTGTAGTAAAAAGAAAGAGTATGTGATTTGGAACGCAGGGCATGTAAAACTGTTTCTTCTTCTCTGTCTGTATAAACAGCAGCTCCGATTAAGCAGGTTTTACCCACAATGCATTGCTCTCATTAAAACCTTCGACAGGGAAAAGTCACATCCAGTTTCAAATTAAAGCTCTGCAAACAAAAGCGTCTCCGCGGTGATTTATGAGGCTGTGTGTGTGTGTGTGTGTGTGTGTGTGTGTGTGTGTGTGTGTGTCTGTGTCTGTCTGTCTGTCTGTGATTATGTCTGCGTGTGTGCGTATGTCTCTGCGTGCGTGCCTGCCTGCCTGCCTGTCTGTCTGTCTGTCTGTCTGTCTGTCTGTGTGTCCCTCTGTCTGCCTGCCTGTCTGTCTGTCTGCCTGTCTGTCTGTCTGTGTCTCTGCCTGCCTGTCTGTCTGTCTGTCTGTCTGTCTGTCTGTCTGTCTGTCTGTCTGTCTGTCTGTCTGTCTCTCTGCCTGCCTGCCTGTCTGTCTGTCTGTGTGTCTGTCTGTGTGTCTGTCTGTCTGTGTGTCTGCCTGTCTGTCTGTCTGTGTGTCTGTCTGTGTGTCTGTCTGTGTGTCCCTCTGTCTGCCTGCCTGCCTGCCTGCCTGCCTGTCTTTCTGCCTGCCTGCCTGCCTGCCTGCCTGTCTGTCTGTCTGTCTGTCTGTCTGTCTGTCTGTCTGTCTCTCTGCCTGCCTGCCTGTCTGTCTCTCTGTCTGCCTGCCTGCCTGCCTGTCTTTCTGCCTGCCTGCCTGCCTGCCTTTCTGTCTGTCTGTCTGTCTGTCTGTCTGTCTGTCTGTCTGTCTGTCTGTGATTATGTCTGCGTGTGTGCGTATGTCTCTGCGTGCGTGCCTGCCTGCCTGCCTGTCTGTCTGTCTGTGTCGCTGCCTGCCTGCTTGTCTGTCTGTCTGTCTGTCTGTCTGTCTGTCTGTCTGTCTGTCTGTCTGTCTGTCTGTCTGTCTGTCTGTCTGCCTGCCTGCCTGCCTGCCTGTCTGTCTGTCTGTGTCGCTGCCTGTCTGTCTCTCTGCCTGTCTGTCTGTCTGTCTGTCTGTCTGTCTGTCTGTCTGTCTGTCTGTCTGTCTGTACAGTAACAGACAGAATGTGAGATTACTTTTCCCACGCCGAGTCCATGATTAATTCACACAAGACAAGACAGGCGCCATTTTGGATCCAGTTTCCAAGACAACAGCAGCAGCAGGCAGCAGTAAGTAAGTAATAACCTGTGAGGCTACGCTCAGGGGAAACACACACACACAGAGACGCACACACAGTACACACACACACGCTCAGGGGAAAAAACACACACACACACACTGAGGGGAACACACACACACATACACACACAGACAGACAGACAGAGACACACACAGACAGACAGACAGACAGACAGACAGACACACACACACAGGACACAGTACTCTCTCTCTCCTACACACACACTGTTAACAGAATTTAGTTTGCTTTATGATTGTATAATATTTTAATGCACAATACATGCTTTCTGCCTATTGAACTTTGTCCCAGTAGATTAAGAACTCCAAAGTGTTTTGCTACAAGTTTGTTGTTTAGCCTTGACAGAGGTATGACGCATTCATGCACAGTAGTTGAGGAGAAAAGACTCCCTAAATTTCCCATACCCTGTTATCTGCCTAATTGAGAATGTTTCTGCTTTCGCCAGCAAAATAAGGGCTGGACACACCAAACTTAGTATGTGTTTGCGCACACACCAACTTCTCTTGCATATAATCTCTGTACACTGTTCATTCGATGTATTCAATCATGTAAGCCTATTTGTGGTACATTGTTGTTTGACCCTTGCTGCTGTTTGCAAGTAAATTCACCTGCTTCCAAGAAGGCCTGACTCAGTTTCAATTATTCAAACACTTGGTGAAATAATTCTAGTAACAAATGGTCCTTCGAGCCGGATCCAACATCTTCTTCTCTGGACAAGACGAGCCTGCACCGTGACGACGGGGGAGTCCACGACTCTCGACAAAAGACCTCCAGTGAACATTGCTACAAAAGAGGCTGTCAGCAGACTCGACTTGGACGGAGAGGGGTGACGGAATCCAGAGCCTGAGCGAGTCGAGGCTTTCTTGAAATCAGGTGAATATAAACAGCTGATTTTGTTTTGTCCAGGAATTAGGAATTCCTTTGTTTTATGTATTAGGTAGATAAACTAGTTTATGAAGCAGTATTTCTCATGGTTTTACCGTAAGGGAGAATAACTGATCGTAGTGTTTGGGAAAATGCACTAAAGAGAAAAATATTTCAACCTATAGTGTTTGGGGAGATGCACTAGAGACAAACCTATCTCAGCCTGTAGTGTTTGGGGAGATGCACTAGAGACAAACCTATCTCAGCCTTTGGTGTTTGAGAATTTACACTGTCAAAAACAAAAGTCTCACGTACGTAATTAGATGATCATTAGTGTGGGGTCGAGAGTGGTCCCTTTATTCTGACAGGTATATTTTGTTCCATTAAACTGAGAGTTTTCTGTAATTTGGGAAGGTTTTATGGAAACAGGGTATATTTTCTTCCATTAAACTGAGAGTTCTTTGTAATTTGGGAAGGTTTTATGGAGGCAAAGTATATTTTGTTCCATTAAACTGAGAGTTCTTTGTAATTCGGGAAGGTTTTATGGAAACAAATTGATATCTGGCTGCTTGTTGTTACTTAGCCTGGGGATATAGTACTGCTCCAGGGAGTTAGTCTATGACAGGTTGTTTATTTGTTTTGTTTTGTTATGTTTGTCAATAGTCTACAACTGCAGAGTAGACTTATTAGTTTTATTTAGAATACATCACATAGGGTGTTCTAGTTTGAAATTGGTGAATTTTGTTAATCAATTGGAGGGAATAGGGGTGTTCGTCCTGTTAAATTGATTAGATTTTACATTTAAAAAAAATTAAATTACTTGTAAGCAACTGCCCCTCTTACATATGATCAAATATCTGACTTTACATTTGATCCAAGCCCCCATCGAGAACAGTATAAGAGAAAGGTGGTGGCCAAAGAGATGAATAAGAGAATGTTGTTGAAAGTGTAAGAGGAAAAAGATTGTTTGGAACTGATTGTTTATGGATGTTATAAAGAAAGAAAAAGTATGTAGGGGAAGGGAGATATAAAAGGTTTAGTAAGTGTGCATACAATTGTTATGCTGTTATGAGAGAAAGGACGAAAGAGCAACCTATTTGCCACAAACTGAATGTGATGAATGAATGTACTGCAAAGTCTTATCAAGACAAAGGAGAAACAAAATGCTTGTCTCCTAAAGATGACCAGAGTTCTGACTAAATTGCTAAAAGCTTTAAAGTTTAGAGCTAAATATCTTGCCAAATCCAAGCCCCATAGTGAACCTTAAA
>NC_137226.1:93023-95523 GCF_949987685.1 Ammodytes marinus
CACACACACACACACACACACACACACACACACACACACACACACACACACACACACACACACACACTGAGACAGACACACACACACACACACACACACACACACACACACACACTGAGACAGACACACACACACACACACACACACACACTGAGACACACACACACAAACACACACACACACACACTGAGACACACACACACACACACACACACACAAACACACAGACAGACAGACACACACAGACACAGACACACACAGTAACACACACACACACAGACAGAGACACACACAGTAACACACACACACACAGACAGACACACTGATCTGCTAACACTGGACTTAGAAACACGTGTTCACTCCAACCAAACATTTCACATTCACACAGTGTTTATAGGGTTAGGGTCTTTATTAGGGCGCATTCACACTGGGCATCTGTTCCGTGCCCGAGTACATTTTGCCCCCTAAAGTCTGGATGGTTTGGCTAGTGTGAGCAGTCCATTGGCTGTGTCCTACATACTCAACATGTATATACTCCATACTAAAAGCCCTACCAACGTCCTCCCTCGTACATACTCAACATGTATATACTACATACTAAAAGCCCTACTAACGTCCTCCCTCGTACATACTCAACATGTATATACTACATACTAAAAGCCCTACTAACGTCCTCCTTCCTATACTCAACATGTATATACTCCATACTAAAAGCCCTACTAACGTCCTCCCTCGTACATACTTAACATGTATATACTCCATACTAAAAGTCCTACTAACGTCCTCCCTCGTACATACTCAACATGTATATACTACATACTAAAAGCCCTACTAACGTCCTCCCTCCTACATACTCAACATGTATAATATACTACATACTGTCTACTTAACAAGCCATTGTGTATCCGAGGTTCGTCGGACCGTTTACACTGAAGTATACAGAAGCAATAAAGAAAAGGACGCAATGCATTGTGGGGCGGGTTGAGTAGGAAAAGTAACCTATCGATCCATACACAAAATCTTCCCGGAAGTTAGTACTCATCCGGGTATTTCTCGCCCACACAAACGCACATACACAACCGTCACATACTCAAAATGAATTTGAGTGAACGTTAGTATGGCTTTTCAAACACAGCCCTAAAGTCTGGATGGTTTGGCTAGTGTGAGCAGGCCATGCGTACTCAAGCACAGTACACTTCCGTGGGCTGAGTACACTTAGGAGAGGCCACAGTAAAGATGCTAATGAGATGACACATGCACAAGCACAGCCTAGGCTCTGTAAACTGGTATGTAAACAAAGGGGGACACACACACACACACACCGTAGCTATTAAACTGTGTAAACTAGGGTGCTCTGGTGGTGTAGTGGATAGAGCGTGTACCATATTGGCTCCGGCCTTCGTTGCAGCGGTCGCGGCTTCAAATCTGACCCGTGGACCTTTACTGCAGGTCATCCCCCCTCTCTCTCTCTGTCTCTCTCTCTCTGTCTCCCCATTTCAACTCTGTACTGTCTAATAAAGCTATCTCTCTCTCTCTCTCTCTCTGTGTCTGTCTGTCTGTCTCCCCATTTCAACTCTGTACTGTCTAATAAAGCTATCTCTCTCTCTCTCTCTGTCTCCCCATTTCAACTCTGTACTGTCTAATAAAGCTCTCTCTCTCTCTCTCTCTCTCTCTCTCTCTCTCTCTCTCTCTCTCTCTCTCTCTCTCTCTCTCTCTCTCTCTCTCTCTCTCTCTCTCTCTCTCTCTCTCTCTCTCTCTCTCTCTCTCTCTCTCTCTCTCTCTCTCTCTCTCTCTCTCTCTCTCTCTCTCTCTCTCTCTCTCTCTCTCATCTCTCTCTCTCTCTCTCTCTCTCTCTCTCTCTCTCTCTCTCTCTCTCTCTCTCTCTCTCTCTCTCTCTCATCTCTCCATTTCAACTCTGTACTGTCTAATAAAGCTATCTCTCTCTCTCTCTCTCTCTCTCTCTCTCTCTCTGTCTCTCTGTCTCCCCATTTCAACTCTGTACTGTAATAAAGCGCTCTCTCTCTCTCTCTCTCTCTCTCTCTCTCTCTCTCTCTCTCTCTCTCTGTCTCTGTCTCTGTCTCTGTCTCTGTCTCTCTCTCTGTCTCTGTCTCTGTCTCTCTCTCTGTCTCTCTCTCTCTCTCTGTCTCTCTCTCTCTCTGTCTCCCATTTCAACTCTGTACTGTCTAATAAGCTTGAAAATGACAAAAAATTATCTTAAAAAAAAAAATGTGTAAATTACAATAAAAACTACAAAAATGGAGGTGTGTTCGTCCACAGGTTGACCCCTAAACCCTATAAAGACCCCAATCTGCTACCACCAATGTCCCACACAGAGCGTATAGCTGGTGCAAACAACCCAGATCAAGTCAAATTTAATTTATTGTCAATTTCTACAAGATCTTCCAGACAAACGGAGGAATCGAAGTTACGTTTCTCAACCGACCCACAGAGCAATGAGTAGAACAGGATCAAATAAGATAAGTAGACAGACAGACAGACA
>NC_137226.1:105523-113023 GCF_949987685.1 Ammodytes marinus
TCTTCATCTCTACATTACTTAATGGAAAATGCTCTTTAATGACAAGATTTTTTGGGGGAATTTGGTAGAAATGTTGTCAGTAGTTTATATAATAAAAACCAAAATGTTCATTCTACTCAAACATATGCCTCTAAAGAGTAAAACGAGAGACACTGAACATTTGGAGTGGGCTCTTAATTTTTTTCCAGAGCTGTATATACAGATTCACTGGTTTCTACCTTAAAGTTCAAACATTCACGGAGGAGGTTAGCGTTCACAGTGAGATCTTTAAATATTCCTAAATACAAAATATGTTTTTTTAATTTGGTCAAAAAATAAAAACCTTCCTTTCAAATAACGCTGCAACTAACTAATAATAATAATAATAATAATACATTCATTTTATATGGCACCTTTCAAGGCACTCAAGGTCGCCTAACATGCATAAAACAATTGAGGCAAAAACACAATTAAAACAAGTTTAAAAAGCACAGAGCTTGCAGCAGATTTTCAGTCCACTATCAATAAAACATTTTAAAAAAGCCAAAACTAACGCTTTTTACTAGTTTAATCCAAAATCAGTGAATATCTCCTCATGATCCACTACCTGTCTGTACTGTATGTGAGCTGGGAAAATAGCTAGTGTTAATACACAGCCTAGGCTCTGTAAACTGGTGTGTACAGAGCCTATAAAAGGAATGTAAATAGAGCAGCCTGATTTGTACCCTTTGTTTACATACCAGTTTACAGTACAGAGCCTAGGCTGCGTATTAGCACTTTTTTTCAAGGCAGGTAGCAGATCATGAGGAGATATTCACTGATTTTGACAACAGACATTATCCAAAATCACTGACTCCACCTTTAAAGAAACCAATTAAAAAAACACATACCCAGATTTGAGCTAAACCATATCACGTCAGAGCTGACAGCTGACGTCAAAGATAACAGGAACCGTTTGTTTTACAAAGACAAGACACCGATAAATAAACCCGGTGAAACCTTCCGGTAACCCCGACTGGAACACACACACAGGGACACACACACAGGGACACACACACACAGGGACACACACACACACACACACACACACACAGGGACACACACACACACACACACACACACACACACACACACACACACACACACACACACACACACACACACACACACACACACACACACACACACACACACACACACACACACACACACACACACACACACACACACTTCCCTGGCAACCGCTTACCATTCAGGCCAAGTCAAACAACAGAAAAAAAAAACCTCCGAGCGAGGCAGCGGGCATTCGCGGATACTCTACCCAGGAATGAAAGCCTATTGCTGGGGGAGATAACGCCTAGTGCCCCGCTACCCCTAACACACCTGTTCCGACAACATTACGTGTTTTTCTTTTACTAACCAAGGTACATACAGCTTGAATTCAGGTGTTATTTTATTTATATTTTATTAGTATTCAAGCGTGGACCTACACCTTCATTTGTCTCACACTACGCCAAATCCCATTCAAAACTCACGCAATTTACGGTAAAATAGAGCCCTATACATCATACATGTTCCCTTGTATTAAACAGGGTTTATTGGGAGCCTGTGCTTGATCTTCTCGTAATTTCGGCCTAAATATGATCCACTATATGTCACTTAATGTTAAATAAATTACGAGTAAAGCCCAATGCTGGCGTTGGTTACTTCGCTGTCGAATTCTGCCAGGTGACGCTCAATTTCTATGGCAAAGGTGGTGATAAAAGTTGAATTTTAATATATACAGCACATGTGTGTGTGGTTGGGTGTGTGCCGATTTGAAGCTGGGATCCCAATACCTTGTTAAAATGTGTGATTTCATGTGTATTCGCCTTAGAAACATCAACAAAAATAAAATAATGTGGATTTTCTAATGGAGTCTGGTCTCTCAAACGAAGGGCCACCTCTCCTCTCTAGGGCAGATCATATTGCCACGGGTTACATTAAAATGTTGTGCAAAGGTTGGACCATTTAAACCGACCAGTGCATTATAAGATAGCGTACTTATATTGCCATTATGTGACAAAGGGTCATTAAAGAATACATGTTTAGATTGACCGTCTAAAATTGACCATCTATCCGCAAGAGAAATGTGTAAAACAAATGACGTGTTAAAACCAGCCTTACCTGCAAGTGTGCGCTTCATCAAACACTCCTGTTAACATTAGAAAAACATGGCACAAGTCAGCGTTTATTTCCCCTTGGCTCCAGGATTTTTTTTTTAAACCGGCTCCTTTGAACAAATTGTATCCGAAAAAGTGACTTATTTTTCGGCGTAGAGAAGTTGGTATCGGCCGCTCGGCTCCGGGGAGATGTGACCCGTATTAAAACTCCACTTGACTTTGAATCATGTGGAAACAGCAGCAGCAGTTCAACCAGGGAAACAGAGAGAGTGATGGGAGGAGTATGGCCCTGAGTATGGACTGACAGGCTGATAAACAGAGAGAGAGAGAGAGAGAGAGAGAGGGAGAGAGAGAGAGACACGCACGCACGCACGCACGCACACACAGACTGATAAACACACACACACACACACACACACACACACACACGCACACACGCACTCTCTAACTCACTCACTTGAAAAAAAAGTTAATTAATCATCTCAAATTGCAAAATAAATAAAGTAAAAATAAATAAATAAATAATAAAAATATATTATTTTAATAGGAGAATCAGGAGTTGATCGCCTTCCAGTCAAAACTCGGGAAATAAAGCAGGTCTCATTATGTGTGTGCGTGTCTGTGTGTGTGTGTGTACAGTGTGAAGATAAGGACGCCCCCTGCTGCTCGTTTATAAGATCACACTATAATATGAGGTTAGAAGTAACTGAGTAAATTTACTCTCAACTACTGTAATTTTATACACATTTAATGTACTTTTATTTAAGAAAAAATACCTGAAAAGGATAACCAAATAATTGAAATCTAAATTATTGTTAAGTGTACAATTTAAATTTCTGCATAGACGTTCCACTTTTAAAGTCTCAAATGACTACCACTGAAGTAAAACTAAGGTTGCGTTCCGAATCGCATACTCTTTCTTTTTTCTATTCTACATACTACATCCGACGATAAAAATAATCTAGTTAGGATGCAGTAGGCATACTATTGGGACATACTTTACTCTCTTATTTCATCATAACATGGCTCCTTGATCTTGCCTCTTGCTTTTATATCCGTCGCATCCCCGTTTGTTTTCATATGGAGGCTTCGTCGATGTGACGTCACTTCACGTGCGCAGTGGATTGTGGGTCAGAATCGCCCAAATAGGATGCAGTTTTCAACACTAACAATCTTGGCCGCATGAAGTAGGACATCCGGGTACTTCTAACCATCCTAAATCTGGCCACAAGAATCGGGACATCCTAAATCTTTTTTCTACCAAACTAAATAAGTAGAAAGTATGAGATTCAGAACGCAACCAATGTAATTTTGTACAGACTTTATTTTACAATCTTCTCTGGTTTAGACACATGTGTGGTTGCAGAGTTTGTCCAGAGCTGTTGCATGTCATGTATGATCATCAGAGGAAAAATGAGACCGTTTCAGAAATATTTAAAAGTTCCTCGTAGCACCTTTTAAATGTCTATAAAAATCCTTTTGAAGTGGAATATTCATTTGGAATCAGTAAACATGAAACACAAACTCACAACCACGTCTTTATACATTTCTTTAATCAAATCTTTTCTGTCCAAGTGCAACAACATGTTTCAGTCCGACGCTCTAAACTAGAGTCCCAGCCTCTTAACTAACTGTGTGTCCACAGACAGACAGACAGACAGACAGACAGACAGACAGGCAGACAGACAGAGAGGCAGACAGACAGACAGACAGACAGACAGACAGACAGACAGACAGACAGACAGACAGACAGACAGACAGACAGACAGACAGACAGACAGACAGAGAGGCAGACAGACAGACAGGGAGACAGAGACAGAGACAGACAGACAGAGAGGCAGACATGCAGGCAGGCAGACAGAGAGACAGACAGACAGACAGACAGAGAGGCAGAGAGGCAGACATGCAGGCAGGCAGACAGACAGACAGACAGACAGAGACAGAGAGAGGGCGAGAGAAAGAGAGAGAGACAGACAGACAGACAGTAAGACACAGACACACACAGACAGGCAGACACACACAGACAGACACACACACAGAGACACACAGACACACACACACACACAGAGACACACAGACAGACAGACACACAGACAGACAGACAGACACACACACACACACACACACACACACAGTTAGTTAAGTGTCCATCCATTTTGATTCAAAGTGTAAACGGGTCACGAGAACTGGAGCTTTTATATTTGCTAGATCAACTTTTTGATACTGTACGTAGAATTTGAAAATTTGAGTTTTTCTAACATTCTCATTCATGAACTCATTGACCAAAAAGAGGAACATTCTCTCTTTAAAACACTCAAAATGTATGATTGTTTTCAGATAACCCTTCTTTTTTTTTATTGGTTTATTTGAGGGACATTGCACACTAATAAACAGTCAAACTGTCAGTGCGCCAGAGTTAGCGTAAGAGGCTATAGTTTGCATCTGTTGTCCCCTGCCAGGTATTAAAAAGGAAACCCCAATCTAACATGGACAAGTGTTGCTGTGCTATTTGGGTTGATATGGTATCGAATCTAAGATGTTTATTTAGTCTGTTCCACGCGTTACACACATTTCTCTCCACAATATTTTATCCTCGTCGAAGTCCAAATCTGCGTCCAAACACTATTCTCCTTTTAAAGTCTGTAAAAAGTCCTTGTGTTTTTGAACGTTAAAAAAAAAAAAAAAAAAAAAATCTAGTGCACACTGAGTTTTCTTCACTTCTCTGTGATTTGATGTGTCTGTGAATTTCCAAGTTTTTCTCCATGACGTTTAATCGCTTAGTTAGAAGTCCAACGTTGCTCCAAATTGTCCGTCCCATACGTTATAGTCCCGTTAAGGTCTCGTTGTATTCCCACGTCCATACTGAGATTTTTAATTTAGCCTCAAAACTCAAAGTATCCTCGTAAATTTCTAGATTATTGAGAATTTTTTTTCATCCGACGAATTTAGAATTTTTCCACGTTTTCAAGCATTCTCTCCACAACATATAAACGTCTGTAGGAGTCCACACTGCTTGAAAAATGTCCTTCTCGAGCGCTATATATATAATCCATGTTGAAGTCCTTGAAAGTCCTTGTGTATTTCATCTTATGTCATCATGAGACTGAATGTGCCTTACCACATATCAAGTTATCTCACAGGAAAATAAAGTTAACAAAAAAAACAAAAAAAAAATTAGAGCGCAGGGGTTTTTTTTCCAGATAAACTTTTGTGTGTGATATTCCTGTACAGTTTGTCAAAGTCAAATTGTTTCTCATTGTATTTCATTTTAACGTTGTTTTAAGGAGTCCAATGCTGCTTCAAACGTGTCCTTCTCGAGCGTTACAATCCATGTTAAAATCTGTAGAACGTCCGTAAAAAGTTTCCTAGTATCTCGTTTTTTCAATTCTCTCACGGTAAAATTAAAGTAAAAAAAAAAAACTTTCGTGTCTGTTTTTTTGATGTAAATTCTTTAAGAAATGTTTCATAGTATCTCAGCACATCTCAAGAGACTTCTATAACCTCCACACAGCGACTGTCTCGCTGCAACTAAAACTCTAAAGTTTGAAGAAATCAAAAATCTAAATATTTCAATTTATTTTACCCTTGCATTAAACCGTGGTTCAGATTTTCTATTTCGGCCTCCCGTAGCTTTCCAGCAGGTAGTTGACCAGGTTGTCCACCCAGGTCTGTCTGTCTGTCTGTCTGTCTGTCTGTCTGTCTGTCTGTCTGTCTGTCTGTCTATCCATCCATCCACCCAGGTTGTGATCCTTGAAGGTCCTAGATATCCCCTGTGTTCCGAATCTCATACTCTTTCTTTTTTCTATTCTACATACTACATCTGATCATAAACAGAATCTAGTTAGGATGCAGTATGCTACAACTGGGACATACTTTTTATATCCGTCTCATCCCCGTTTGTTTTCATACGGAGGCTCCGTTGATGTGACGTCACTTCAGGTGCACACTGGATTGTGGGTCAGAATCGCCCAAATAGGATGCACTTTTCAACACTAACAATCTTGGCCGGATGTAGTAGGACATCCGGGTACTTCTAACCATCCTAAATCTGGCAACAAGAATCGGGACATCCTAAATCTTTTTTCTACTAAATAGAAGAAAGGTATGGGGACTGGAACACAGGGATAATTTCTGATGAACAACCTTTTACAACATGTCACGCCAATAACATCACTTTGCCCCCTGGGTAATTCAAGAAACCCCCCACCAAACCAACCCTGCGTTCCAAATCTCATACTCTTTCTTTTTACTACACTACATACTAAAGTACAGAAGAGTTTTAGTCTTTTTACTACACTACATACTAAAGTACAGAAGAGTTTTAGGGCCACAGACAGGAGAGAAAAAGAAAAAAAAAAGATAAGGCAGATTTTTTTTCCCCATTATGTCAAGAAATGTCAAGAATAAAGACGAATACTCCAAAATGCTATTGGAGTTAGTGGGGCATTTATGTATTTTCAGCATACTACAATTGACGTGCATGTATTGGGACATCCTAAAACTATTTCTGGCGTACTAAATAGTAGGGAAGTATGGAGATTGGAACGCAGTGTTGGGACCTACATGACACCTCGTTGACTTTTTATTTTCTGCTTAACATTTACCTTTTAGTTTAAACAATGTCCTTAGAAACCTGTAGAGTATACGCCATGTTAGTTGTTTATTTTATTTTGTCTTTTGTTTGTGTGTTCACTTTTTTCAGTTGTGTGTTTGTGTCCAAAAAATAAAGAATTAAAAAAAAAAATATCTGCATTTTTTTTTTTTTCCAAACTTAATAGTTTAAAATTTAGCCGCAAAACTCCAAACATCTAGTGCCGGACAGGTGCCTTGTTGACTTTTTAGTTTCCAACGTTTCTCTCCACAACATTTAGTCGTCCTTGGAAGTCCAAACTGCTTCAAAATCGTCCTTTTTGCGCGTTTAAAATCCACGTTGAAAGTGTGTAGAGTCTGTTAAAAGTTTTCATAGTATCTCATTGTTTTTCAATAGACTTCTAAAACCTCCATACTCCCGGAGAAACTGGACCGTAGATGAGAGATGTTGATTTTTTTTTGTTTCCAAATCCCAACGTATTTCTCCGGGCAATTTTATTCTAAATAGGAGTCCAAAATGCGTCCTTCTTGCGCGTTTAAAATCCACGTTGAAAGTGTGTAGAGTTTGTAGAAGGTTTTCATAGTATCTCATTGTTTTTCAGGACACTTCTATAACTTCCATACTGCCGGAGAAACTGGATTTCAATACACTTCTATAACCTGTGATGTTGAATTATTATTATAACGTTTTCTCCGGGCAATTTTCATGCACGTTTAAATCCACGTTAAAAGTCTGTAAAACGTTTTCATAGTATCTCAATGTTTTTCA
>NC_137226.1:129542-132042 GCF_949987685.1 Ammodytes marinus
AAAAGGTGCTACGAGGAACTTTTAGATATTTCGGAAACAGTCTCATTTTTCCCTCTGATGATCATAAATGACATGTAACAGCAAACGAGACCATCACTTCAAGATCAGAAAAGTACATTTACAAATAGCCTAGGTAAAAAAAATTAAAATTATTTGATTCTATATATTGAGATTTCTGGTTCAGAGTATTGAAAGAAAAAAACTAATGTTGAGATAATGTCCGTTAAAGATGGTTGTATAGGAGAAATATACAGACGCAAACAGACAAGGTTTAGTCAAATAAACACCTGAATGTAGGCTACATTTTGGACCTTTTGATTTATACTAGTATGAAAGAAGACATGTTATGGAAGATAAATAGACTGAGTTAGGACTAAACAAGGTGAGGCAGCTTTTAGTTTTTATGCACCGAATCTCTGGAACAAACTCCCAGAAAACTTGAGGTCTGCTGCAACTCTCAGCTCCTTTAAATCAAGTCTGAAGACTTTTCTGTTTCCATTTTAACCTGTCATTTTTATTTTTATTTAAATGTTTTATTTCTGTTCATATTTTTCATTCGCTTTTCGAACATGTATTCTATACTTGATGTATTTTAATCTTGCCCCTGTAAAGCACTTTGAATGGCCCTGTGTCTGAATTGTGCTATAGGTCAATACCTGGTCAATGATCAAACTCCTTTGTGATTTTCTCTACTTATGACATCTATTGCAGTATGTCCGTCCTGGGAGAGGGATCCCTTACTCTGTCGACTCTCCCTGAGATTTCTTAAAAAAAAATTAATTTAAATCCCGGTAAAGGGTTTCTACTGGGAGTTTTTTCTCAGCCGAGCTAATAAGGGTGTAAGGGCAGGGTGTCATATTGTATCATATTGTATCATGTTGTATGGAATGTAAAGCCCACTGAGACAAATGTATTTGTGATTTTGGGCTATACAAATAAAACTGATTTGATTTGATTTATAGAAATAAACTTGCCTTGCCTTGACTTGCAGTGTCTTGCGTCAATCAGCTGATTTAGCAGTTTTTTTTGCCGCTCAGTATTTGATGTCTCTCTCGATTCATTCGGTGAAAGGACAGAGAGGAAGCGGGAGACAAAAGTTTCTGTGTAAAACTGAAAGGTTTTCAACATTCTGGAGCAATTAGAACGCATGGTTAACTCTCTCTGATGAACGAGACAATCAGAGCTCACAGCCTCAAATTAATTAACATTTTTGAGATTTTTGTCTATTTATCTTCCATAACATGTCTTCTTTCATACTCTATCTCTCTCTCCCTCCCTCTCTCTCTCCCTCTCCCTCTCTCTCTCCCTCTCACTCTCCCTCTCTTCCATAACATGTCTTCTTTCATACTAGTATAAATCAAAGGTCCAACATGTACATTCAGGTGTTTATTTGACTAAACCTTGTCTGTTTGCGTCTGTATATTTCTCCTATACAACCATCTTTAACGGACATTATCTCAATGTTAGTTTTTTTTGCAATACTCTGATCCAAAAATCTACAACTTCTAAAGCACTTACATCAACTAAACTTTCCATAATCATTCTCAGCACTATTCTGAAGGTTATTACAGAAGGATTTGTTCATATGTTGTTCACTGTCTAATTTATGAAACAATCAAAACTCAGAGTGTGTGTGTGTGTGTGTGTGTGTGTGTGTGTGTGTGTGTGTGTGTGTGTGTGCGTGCGTGTGCGTTTGTGTGTGTGTGTGTGTGTGTGTGCATGCGTGCGTGTCTGTGTGTGTCATTACTCATAATGAGGTTAGTATGTGGTCGACATGTCGATCTCAGCTGCTTAAAGGTGCAGTGTGTAACTTTCTGTGTGTGTCAGAGAAGTGAAACATTTTCTAAGGTTTATTCTCATAACTGAATAAACAAACTTTCCTCACAGGAAAATGTAGATCCCTGGAACACAGTTTGAAGTTAGAAAGCCAGACACAAACACAAGCAGTTGGACAGGACTGTACATCAGTAGTTGAAGACACAGTTGACTAACAGTACTGTCTGTAGGGGCGCCCTTAGCTCAGTTGGTAGGGCGTCCCCCCCCCCATGGGCCTCGGCCAGCAGCGGACCCGGGTTCAATTCCAGCCCGCGGTCGTTCTCTGCATGTCACTCCCCTCTCTGCCCCATTTAACCTCTGTCTCTACACTATCAATAAAGCATAAAAATGCCAAAAAAAATATCTTAAAAAAAAATGTTCACAAAGAGGAGTCTGGTGGTTTTTATTATTTGATTAATTATTTATGTTTTTGATAAAAAAAAATGTTATTATTTTTTGTTTATTTTTTTAATATATTTTTGTATTATTGAATTGTAATATTTATTTATTTTTATTTAAATTAATTAATTTTTTTGAATTATTTTATTTTATTTTATTTTATTTTATTTTATTTTATTTTATTTT
This sequence comes from Ammodytes marinus, assembly GCF_949987685.1. NCBI lineage: Eukaryota > Metazoa > Chordata > Actinopteri > Uranoscopiformes > Ammodytidae > Ammodytes > Ammodytes marinus. The sequence continues at coordinate 131,943 of NC_137226.1, forward strand.
ATTTTATTTTATTTTATTTTATTTTATTTTATTTTATTTTATTTTATTTTATTTTATTTTATTTTATTTTATTTTATTTTATTTTATTTTATTTTATTTT
>NC_137226.1:137042-144542 GCF_949987685.1 Ammodytes marinus
TAAACAATGCACCTGATGACATTCCAACTATGACACTTCCAAAATGGCGGTGACAAGGCCTTGGTCCAAAGTATGGAGAAATATGGACATATATGAGACCCTTTCTAAGGGAAAAAATAATAATTAAAAAAAAAAATTCAGCTATTATACACTAAATTAAACGTATTTATGGATATTATAATTATTTTCTACAAAATCTGCTAGGAAATAAACCCCAAAATTCTACACACTGCAGCTTTAAAGACATTTACTCACTTAATGTAATCCAGAATTTTTCAAATTGTTGTCAAAATTCGAAAATATCTCCTCCCCACCTCGCTACCTGTGTGTACTGTGTGTATGCGCGCTGAAAAAAACCAACCCAGCGTTCATACACAGCCTAGGCTCTGTATATGGCTATCTAAAGCTACAAGCTGCACACTCCAAGCACACATTTTGATTAAAAACATGCATACAAATTACAGTATTTCATATGATTTGATATTTAAATTTTGCAGCCTTTTCATTTGAATAACAGAACTATCGGTACAAAGACATCACAGTAATATTTACAAAGTACGTTTTTTTTTAACCCTATATTTCTCTTTCTGTGATGTCACGAGAAAGAGAAATATAGGGTTAAAAAAAACACTCTTTTTGCCTTTTCTCAGGCTAGGATGAACCGATTTCAATTTTTTTCGCACATTTATACTACATAGGATCTCAGAATTCAATACACCTTCATATTCAAACCGGTGAAGTAGGCCTTTCATTGATTATTTTATAACTTTTCGATCAGTAAATAGGAATAATTTCACAGTTTTCAGCCCCAGAAAGCTAACAGAACAGAAGTGCCATTCAAGAATATATTTTTTTAACTTGTTTTGCATTAAAAGCCCCCTGTCAAGTGAATTTGAAGTGCGATTCCAGAGGTGATTTTGCCCCGTGCCCCCTCTCTCACTGTTCCCCTGGTCTAAATCACATTAGAACTCTTTATTTTACCCTCTGAATGTGTCTTACTGTCCTGCCGTAGCGTTTTTCGTTTGAGGGTCCCGATTCTAAATGTACAGTGACGGATGAAGTGGCGATGTTTAATATATTTTTGTATTTTATATTTCTTGGTTTAACGGAAATGCAGCGTAGAGTTTTTCTTTTTTTAAGGTTTAAAATCTGTTCATTGTTTGTTAAATGTCCATTTTCTGCTTGTATGAGGTCATGATCTTCAGCTGATATAAAGGTGCAGTCAGTGATTCTGGAGAACGCTTGTTGTAAAAAAAAAATCACTTTTTGGTCAAAATCAGTGAATATCTCCTCATGATCAACTACCTGTCTGTACTGTGTGTGCGCAGATTAAAAAAAAAAATCCAGTGTTGATTAATACACAGCCTAGGCTCTGTAAACTGGTATGTTGTTAACTACGAAGGGCACCCTTTTGTTTACAGTTTACAGAGCCTAGGCTGTTAATTAAAACTGGATTTATTTTCAGCTCACACACACGGAATGTGTTCGGAAAGCCATACTAACGTCCTACATCCTACATACTCAACATCTATATACTGCATACTGTCTACTCAAAGATCGATTGTGTATGCGAGGTGCGTCGAAACATTCACACTGAAGTATACTCAAGCAATAAAAGAATTTCTTCTTCTTCTTCTTATAAGATTCCGGCCGTTTAGACGCTGTTTAGCGTATTGCCGCCCTCCACAGGTTAGATATAGAACTAGATTTTTACATACAGTCCTGTGTTGTGCAGGAAATGCAGAATTGTAAATAAAGAATTAAAAAAAAAAACTTGCTTGTCATTTGAAAAGACGCGATGCATTGTGGGGCGGTTGAGTAGGAAAAGTATCCAATCGAACCATACCCAAAATCTTCCCGGAAGTTAGTACTCATCCGGGAATTTCTCGCATACCCAAACTCGCATACCCAACCGTCACATACTCAAATTGAAGTCAAAATGAGTATGAGTAGGACGTTAGTATGGCTTTCCGAACACAGCCCCAGTACAGACAGGTAGCGGATCATGAGGAGATATTCACTGATTTCGACCAAAAAAAGTGAATTTGACAACAAAAATTCTCCAGAATCACTGACTGCACCTTTAAGTCAGTGAAATGACTCTACAAATATAAATCATTCACAATATTAAGTTTCAAAACATTTCTACCGTTTGCTTTTTTCTCTGCTCCGGAATTAACGGCATATTGACACCTTTTCAAAGTAAAAGCTCAAAATGTAATAGTTTTATTTGTTTGTTTTCCCGCTGGAGATCTGTGCACTTTCTTACAGTTGGCAGAAGCACTTTGTTTTGTAGTTTGAAGCTTTGCAAAAATATGTGTATGAAAATAAACGTGTTTGACTGAAATGTGAGAGTTTTAAGAATCATCATTTTTTTTGTCTATTTATCTTCCATAACATGTCTTCTTTCATACTGTATCTCTCTCTCCCTCTCTCTCCCTCTCTTCCATAACATCTCTTCTTTCATACTCTATCTCTCTCTCCTCTCTCTCTCTCTCTCTCCCTCTCTTCCATAACATGTCTTCTTTCATACTAGTATAAATCAAAAGTTTAAAATGTACATTCAGTTGTTTATTTGACTAAACCTTGTCTGTTTGTGTCTGTATATTTCTCCTATACAACCATCTTTAACGGACATTATCTCAACATTACTATTATTATTTTTTACAATACTCTGAACCAAAAATCTCAACTTCTAAAGCACTTACATCAACTAAACTTTCCATAATCATTCTCAGCACTATTCTGAAGGTTATTACAGAAGGATTTGTTCATATGTTGTTCACTGTCTGATTTATGAGACATTGAGTAACACATGAAAAGCACTTGGAGACCTTTGGAAACTCACAAAAATCAACAAACAGTCCCTGTGTTCCAAATCACATACTCCTTCTTTTTACTACACTACATACTAAAGTACAGAAGAGTTTTAGTCTTTTTACTACACTACATACTAAAGTACAGAAGAGTTTTAGTCTTTTTACTACACTACATACTAAAGTACAGAAGAGTTTTAGTCTTTTTACTACACTACATACTAAAGTACAGAAGAGTTTTAGGGCCACAGACAGGAGAGAAATAAAAATCAGATAAGGAAGATTTTTTTTTCATTATGTCGAGAAATGTCAAGAATAAAGACGAATACTCCAACATGCTATTGGAGTTAGTGGGGGCATTTATGTATTTTCAGCATACTACAGTTGACGTGCATGTATTGGGACATCCTAAATCTTTTTCTGGCATACTAAATAGTAGGGAAGTATGGAGATTGGAACACAGGGATTGTCTTTGCAAAAAAAATTAAGCGTGATTTTTTTTTCTCCATGATTTTATTAGACAACACAGATATTTTGCTCATTGAACCAAAACAAACTGTAGATTCAGGCTTTCGTTAGCATTAGCTTAGCCAACTCACTTTAACTCTAAACGTTAGCAAAGCAGGTGAAATTCAATGCAAACAAACATACAGCACGGCTAGTAGTAGCTAGCCACTTATAACGTTAGCTTTCTACCACAGACATTCACTGCGGCAAAAATCACTGGTAACAAGCTGACAGTATTATAACACACAATCTGATAACCCCTCAAAAACAATTCATCGGTAACACTTAAAGGTGCAGTGTGTAATATGACATCATCAAGTAAGTTCTAGAAAGTTCTAGAATGCAACGCTCCCTGGGTAACCCCAACCCTTTAGAATAATAACAGGAGCTACAGTGGCCTTCAAGGACAAGAACAATTCTAAATTTTAAACAATGCACCTGATGACATTCCAACCAACTATTTGAAATTCTCCGCTCAGGAGGATTATTCAGATTATTGGCAGAGGTGATTTTACACCAATGAGGACATATTTATGAACGAGGATATTGATTTTAGCTAATACATTACTTAAAATGTTACACAGTGCCCCTTTAACAATAAGGTACAGACAATTGTATTACCTGTTTTAATTATATTGTACTTTCACCCATTTCATTTTAATTGCAGACATTCTTCACCACTGTCTAAATGTTTCAATAGTTTTTTTTTTTATTATCGGTTGTTGTGTATTTGATGCATTTGCATTGTGTATATTGTGTATCTATTGTTGTTTTTGCTTTGCATTTGTTTGACCAGACATCATTGGAAATAAGGGTCACACACACACACACACGCACACACACACACACACACACACACACACCTCAATTGATCTCTCCAGGATAAATAAATGAAAAAAATAAAAATAATTCAATGACCTACTAGTTGATTGGTATGACCTACCGCAGCGATTTCTACCAGCATCCAATACAATCAGAGTGGCACTGGGCAGATCCAATAGTTTTAAACTTCAACAGACACCCGCCCTCAAGTGAGTTAACGTTTGTCAATTGAGTGATTCCAGACCTTCTGTACAAATGAAATGAAGTACGATGGTCTGGTAGGACCAGGCTAAATGAAGTACGATGGTCTGGTAGGACCAGGCTAAATGAAGTACGATGGTCTGGTAGGACCAGGCTAAATGAAGTACGATGGTCTGGTAGGACCAGGCTAAATGAAGTACGATGGTCTGGTAGGACCAGGCTAAATGAAGTACGATGGTCTGGTAGGACCAGGCTAAATGAAGTACGATGGTCTGGTGGGACCAGGCTAAATGAAGTACGATGGTCTGGTAGGACCAGGCTAAATGAAGTACGATGGTCTGGTAGGACCAGGCTAAATGAAGTACGATGGTCTGGTAGGACCAGGCTAAAGTAACATAACAACAACAAAAGCCTATGTAGCATGTAGCTAGTAGGTAATACAGGTCTGTGTACCTTCTGTGTAGCTAGTAGGTAATACAGTTCTGTGTTCCTCATTGTAAAGTGTTACCAATCCATCAACACACACACACACAAACAAATAAATAAATGAGGATTCAAATTCTGACGTATGAAAAATGCAGCTGGGAACTACAAAAATGGCCGCCGCCGAAGCTGTGTGTTAATATCAGAAGAAAAAAGCCCTTTAATAGTCTGTGTAGGAGACTGTCATTAGATTTTCCTTTCACATTAAAGCTAGGGTGGAGGATTTGGGGAGAAAATGGCAGTTGGGATAGAGATTCGAATCCAAATACCTCAACCGCTCCACTTGTTCTCTTTGGTCCCTCCCCTATGGTCCCTCCCTGACACGCTCTACACCAACAAAGTCGTGCCAAAGTGAATGGACAGTCCCAACAGCCAATAAGAACAGAGAATCGGACCCTGCTCGCTCTGATTGGTCAAAGTGTACAGCTCATGTTAACTTTGACCAATCAGAAATCACATACCCCAGCTTTAAGATATCAAAAAACGAAAAATTATTAGTAAGTCGATTTTAATTTTTAAAATACAAATATTGAGCTGGTATGTGAAATCAAAGGGCCCACTGTAGCTATAGCGATTAACATCCCAGTTTACAGATCCTAGGCTGTGTACAAACACTGGATTTTCTTTCCAGCGCGCACACAGGACAGACAAGGTGAAAATAGACAATGGCGCTTGAAGCAGTGTGTAGAATAATCAATTAACCAATTTAAAAAAAAAAAAATTTAACATCCGTTTGTGAAAGTAAAAATCTAACGACCGAAACATACACAGACCCGTTAGCTTAGCACACACTGGATACATTCTGTTAGATGAGCTTTTGTCTTTAGTTAGAATACAGTGTTAGCATCGAAGCTAACTAGCCTGCTAACACTGACATTGTGCTGTTGAAAGATTTAAGTCCATTCTCTTAAATTCGCAAGAGAAAAAAGAAAATCCATTGTCGGTGTGCCCCCTCCCCCCTCCCCCCCCTCCCCCCCCCCCCCCCCCCGCTCCTCCATAGAGTCTCAGTCCTCTTCACAGCAGACCCGGGTTAGAAGTTAGAATCCAGCCCGGGTCGTTCTCTGCATGTCATTCCCCTCTCTGTCTGTCTGTCTGTCTGTCTGTCTGTCTGTCTGTCTGTCTGTCTGTCTGTCTGTCCTCTTCACAGCAGACCCGGGTTAGAATCCAGCCCGGGTCGTTCAAAAAAGGGACATTCGTACATTTTCCCTTTTAAACGAAAGTGTTCGTGGGGTTTGCGTTGGTCGGCCATGCCAGCTTCTTCCCCTTCCCCTCTCGATCAAACGCATCGTACACCGTTTCCTTGCTAACGGTTTTATCTTGCGCGGGCAATGGCATCTCCACCACTCCGATGTAATTCTTCTTGGCGATTCTGGAGCTAGCCGTGATCGTGTAGGCGTTGCTACGGTAGCATTTCATCGAGGACATGCAGAAAGTTTCCCTCATGCCACGTCTGAAGTTGGCGTTGTAGACAGAGTAGAGAGTCGGTTTGGATGCCGTCGAGCTGATGGAAATCCAAGATATGGCGCTGAAAAACAGGATCCCTTGCCTGCTGCTGCTGGCCCCGTTTGACTCCATCGGATGCCACAGCTGAGCGATGTAAAATGGCGTCCACGTTAAAAAGAAAACCGTGTTGAGCATGAGAAACATTTTGATGGTTTTGACTTTAGTCCGCGGCACTATGTTCATCGTGCGTCTTACGGTGTGTCCGTCCGCGCTTATCCGCCAAATGTATCTCACCACGCGATGATAGAACGATACGATCAGCACAACGGGCCCCAAAAACCCGATCAAGAAGTGAAAGACGGCGTAGGTTACCCCGCCCCAAGAAGAATCCGTCGGGAGGAAGAAGTCACATTTGGTTGCGTTGTCAGTCGTGTTAGATCCGTATAGAAATACACAAGGCGCCACGAATGCCGCGTCAAAAACCCACGACGCGAAAATCATCCTCTTGGCCTTTTCTCGGGACACTTTGAAACTCAGCGGATAAACGATGGTGTAGAACCGGTCCACGGAGATGGATAGCAGAACGTACACTTGCACACCGGGACACAGGTGTTGTAAGTAGCGCACGGTTTTGCACGCAGCGGCGCTTAAAGGCCAGTAGCCGGCCGCCACCTGCATCAACATGAACGGGGCAGAACCAAGGCTGAGTAAGAGGTCCGCACACGCCATAGACACCACGAAATAGTTGGTGGTGGATTGAGTGCGCCGGCTCCGATGGATGACCAAGCAGACCAGAGCGTTTCCCAAGATGGAGACCAGCCACAGGACGGCTAATAGCAAGCCCAGGATCGCCACCTGCGGGAAGGGGGAAGGGACGGTTAATTTAGGGTATGGTTGGTTTCATATCCTTTAACCAATTTAAACCTGCAGTGTGTAGAATTTTGGGTTTTATTTCCTAGCAGATTTTGTAGAAAGTAATTATAATATCCATAAGTACATTTAATTTAGTGCATAATAGCTGATTTTTTTTTTTAGAATAATTTATTTTACCCTTAGAAAGGGTCTCATATATGTCCATATTTCTGCATTTCTTGGACCAAGGCCTAGTGCCGCCATCTTGAAAGTGTCATAGTTGGAATGTCATCAGGTGCATTGTTTAAAATTTAGAATTGTTCTTGTCCTTGAAGGCCACTGTAGCTTCTGTTATTATTCTAAAGGGGTGGGGTTA
>NC_137226.1:164542-167042 GCF_949987685.1 Ammodytes marinus
ATCAACTCCTGAAACAGCGCCGCCCTGTGGTCAAAAGGGGGAACAGCAGGGGGTTACATTACATTACATTAAATTTTTAACCTTTTATTTCTACAGGTAAATCACCATTGAGACCGAAGACTCTTTTGCAAGGGAGACCTGTTTTCCTTTCCCACGTTACCATTCACACACACATTCATACACCGATAGCAGCAGGCTAACTATCGACATTCACACGAGGCAAGGTGGGTGAAGTGTCTTGCCCAAGGACACAACAACCATGACACAGGTGGCAGGGCGGGGATCGAACCTCCAACCCTTTGATCATCGGCCAACCCGCTCTACCAACTGAGCCACAGTCGCCCCAAAACATTACATTACATGTCATTTAGCAGACGCTTTTATCCAAAGCGACTTACAACTGGAGCACACATTCATACACCGATAGCAGCAGCAGCTACCACGCAGGGTGCAAGCTAACTATCAGGAGACATTTAGGGTTCAGTGTCTCTTTGCCCAGGGACACTTGGACATGTGGCGGGGAGACGGGGGATCCAACCACCGACCCTGTAGTTGAAGGTCGACCGCCCTACACACTGAGCTACATTAGAAATATCACTTTTACTTTTACAAGGGACTACTAAGGGACTACTTTTCTTACGTGTTGTACTCGTGGATGTATACATATTATTTTCCCTTTATAACAGAGTGAATGAGGGACTATTTTTCCTCTTACGTGTGGATGTATACATATTAAGGGACTACTTTTCTTGAGTATAAATGTGCGTATTTCCCCTGTGTGAGTGAGTGTAACTTTGGGACTACTTTTCTTACGTGTTGTACTCGTGGATGTATACGTGGTGTAGTGTGGCCTGCTGTAGGCTGAACACGTAGATCACGGTGCGGTGAAGGATGTCGTTTGTCTCGGCGAAGAACTGGTCAAAGCCCCAACACTTCTCCTGGTCGGCCTCGAGGATGTTAGCTAGCACCGGGGTTAGCAAGCTCTGCAGACCCCTGGAAGAAAAGAGATAGACAGTTGATTAAGTGACAGACAGACAGACAGACAGACAGACAGACAGACAGACAGACAGACAGACAGACAGACAGACAGACAGACAGACAGACAGACAGACAGACAGACAGACAGACAGACAGAAGATGTTAGTTAGCACCGGGGTTAGCAAGCTCTGAAGACCCCTAAAGAGACAGATATACAATTAGATGGATAGATAGATAGATAGATCGATAGATCGATAGATAGATAGATAGATAGATAGATAGATAGATAGATAGATAGATAGATAGATAGATAGATAGATAGATAGATAGATAGATAGATAGATAGATAGATAGATAGATAGATAGATAGATAGATAGATAGATAGATAGATAGATAGACAGACACACACACACACACACACAGAGACAGACAGACAGACAGACAGACAGACAGACAGACAGACAGACAGACAGACAGACAGACAGATAGACAGACAGACAGACAGACAGACAGACAGACAGACAGACAGACAGACAGACAGACAGAGTGTGTGTTCTTACTTTGATAGACTGCAGGAGACAGGCATCTCTGTGCTCCACTCGATCTTTCCGTTTTCACTCTTCTGATGTCCAGAGATCGTCCCTGAAGGTTTCTCTGTGATGATCTTATACCTGGGAAGTTTTTTAGTTTAGATAATTTATTTTGATCACATACATACACAACGTTGCACATAAGTTAAAAACACACAAATAAACTAATAAAAAGGTTGTCATCTTAACTATTCAATCAGTATCGAATGTTATAATTTGGAGACACTGGGTCAGATGAATTAGAAGCTATTGAAGGACACATGGATTTTCCATAAAAATATTAATATAAAATAAGATATTATGGAGGGTCCTCTGGGTTGGGCTTGGAGCTCTTTTTCTTTAACAAGACTTATTTCTCTGTAATATAGTGAATGCATTTAAATGCAGTGAGAGGAACGAAGCAGAAGAACTCTGTTGTCCAGCTATCTTTATTTCACAGACGAGGCTGAAATAGGCTATTGACATTGCTTAAAAGTACTGACTGAAAATGTGTAGATGCAACTACCCTTTCTAAATTATATATCTAATTCTTTTTTTTTCTTAAGGGATAAAATATTAGCCTGGCATTCCCAGACCTGCCACTAGGCACTGGCAAATTAAATTTGCTGCGTCTGTTGGTCTGGAAACTCTCCGTTGAAGCTTTTTCAAGAAGACCAGAAATCCCGACTCACGTTTCAATTGGTTCTATCTAATATGGGCGCGCCAGAGCCCTTTGTATGGTACTCTGGGGAGGACGTAACCGGATGACGACAGTGACGTGCATGCGACGTCGAAGCCGTGATAGTAAACATCAAAGATGGCTGCGGATATGTTGTGTGAGTTTGAGACTGCTTTGGCCTCGACCCTTTACGATTTGGAAGACGGCACTCAAATCTTTCATTAGCAAGTAAGTGGAATGTTCTGTTTTGCCGACCGACAACGGCAAACGTTT
>NC_137226.1:172042-179542 GCF_949987685.1 Ammodytes marinus
TTAAATGATATCGAGATAATTGAATACATGTATTAATCTGCTGCCATTATTTCACGGCCCGGCGTCTTTTAAAAGCGGGAAACGATCATATTTACAGCTATAATTCCCAGTTCGTTAGCTTATATTTCCAAATATACACATATTAACGAGTTTAAATGGGTCTTAGATGTTGAATTAATGTCCGTAAATGTGCCTGTGAGCGCTAATAAATGCTATATTGATTCTTTAATTTCACTTTCAGCGGAAATGGTTCATTTTAACTGCGTCAACAGACAAAAAAGAATCTCGCCTAAGATTCCCATAGCAACAGAACGTCTGAGCCGTTTGCTGTTAGCTAGCGCGTCGAGCTACAACAACAGTAATGGCGGACGAAGTATTTCAGTGTTTTTTTATCGTTTTTAAAATTATAAATCGTTTGTATTTTGTTTATTATTTCCTTCCTTACCCCCTTTGGCTTTCTCTCTCTGCGGCGGAGTCCTCTGCTTCCGCTTCTCTGGTCAGGTCGTCCAATCAGCTAGCAGCATGAGTGTGCGGTTAGAATTACGGTAATACTCAGAAGAGATGCGCACGATAAAAATTATATTGAGAAATGAAATTGAATACTCAGTTTCAGATGTTGTTTAACTTGTTATTGCCTCGACGTGGTTGTAAAGGAAAGTACCCCCTCTCCCGATTATAAATAAAGGATAAATGAAAACATCTAAATTCATTATTTTTAGGTAAATAGGACTATATCATAGAGCGACATATTTTCTAGCTATTACGGTAATGAAACCTACCGTCTCTTTAAATGGAGAAGCGAAACTTATTATGTAACAATGATAATGGGTAATTTATATAAACAAATCTGGACATTTCAAACATATTAATTCAACACAAATAATAATAATAATTTAATCAGGTTGTCTCATATAGATAGGGCTGCTTTGTGAGTATATATTTTGAATATATATATGAGTTTGCACATTTCATGTATTAAAAGGGACACTGTGTAACATTTTAAGTAATTTACTAACTTAAATCAATATCCTCATTCATAAATATGTCCTCATTGGTGTAAAATCACCTCTGCCAATAATCTGAATTATCCTCCTGAGCAGAGAATTACAAATATTAATATTACATTTTCTACATTGAGCAGGCAAGTCTTATGGAGGAATCCATGTTTTTGGAATGTCATCAGGTGCATTGTTTAGAATTGTTCTTGTCCTTGAAGGCCACTGTAGCTTCTGTTATTATTCTAAAGGGTTGGGGTTACCCAGGGAGCGTTGCATTCTAGAACTTTGTAGAACTTTCTTGATGATGTCATATTACACACTGCACCTTTAACTATAGATAAAACTATATGCAACTTTTAAAGTAAGTAATTTTTTAACATATTCACAAATGTATCCTTTCTTAAATTACATAATTTTTTTAATTAATTTCAGACTAAAATCCAGATAATTTCCATCTGTAAATGTGGACATCTTAGTTTAAACCTTATTGTAAATACAATGTGATATTGTTAAAACCAACACCAAATGTAACATAGATTTTTTTTTGTAGAATTAGTTCACAAACATTCACAGACCCAAACACCAACACACAGACAGACAGACAGACAGACAGACAGACACAGTGTTGTATTTACTAAATTGAAGGCAAAAAAAAATAAAAAATAATAATAATCTCCCAGACGATTAAAAAAACACAAAGTCACATTTTCAGTCATCGTAATGTTTTAACTTTTATACTTTTATGGACACAAACCAAAACGCTTACACAGCCTTTAATATCTCGCCTCCGTTTGCAACGACAACTAACAACGATCTGTACCAAGAAATGAACTAAAAAAAACAATGAAAAATAAAAGTAAAAAGTCCTGTAAAGTGCAGTTAGGATGAGAACGTATCCGGATGATAAAATGTAGTGTGTGTGTGTTTTAGAGTGTGTGTGTGTGTGTGTGTGTGTGTGTGTGTGTGTGTGTGTGTGTGTGTGTGTGTGTGTGTAGTGTAACAGAATAGTTGATTGTACCTATAAGTTGGTTTAGGTTTTACGAAGGCAGCAATGAGACAAATATATGTATTATTTATATACAGCTCTGGAAGAAAATGAAGAGACCACTCCAAATGTTCAGTGTCTCTCGTTTTACTATTTAGAGGCATATGTTTGAGTAGAATGAACATTTTGGTTTTATATTATAAACTACAGACAACATTTCTACCAAATTCCCCCCCAAAAATATTGTCATTAAAGAGCATTTTCCATGAAGTAATGTAGAGATGAAGATTGAAGAACAATCCAGACTGTTCTCTGAATGTTTTCCAGAGCTGTATATATTAAAGCAAAAGCAGGAGATATGCTTTATGACTTTTGGCATTTCTTTGTGTTTCAAGATTTTTATAGATTTTTCTGCTAAAAAAATCTAAAAAAATCCATTTTAACAGAGACAAATAATCCCTTAAATATGTGAAAAACAATATTTTGAATAGGAATTTGACATTTTTCGATCAGTAAATCAGTCTACGGTGGCCCAAAAGTCCATTTCCATTCAGAAAAAACACTTATTTTTAAAGATGTTCTGCTCATAAATAAAATTAAATTTTTATAGAGTCAAACAAATAATCTTAAAACGAAAGAAAAACTCATTATTTTGAGTAAATATTTCACCTCTTTTCCCAATTGAAAAAAAATCAGTCTACGGTGGCCCCAATGTTCAAATCTGTTAAATGAATTAACATGGAGCTCCTTGTCCGTTTAAAAAAGCCAAATAAAAACTGATATGTTGATGTGTAAAAACGATTGAGATTGTCTGAATCATGCTGGTGATATTTTGAAATTTCTCGAAAAAAAAAAATTAAAATATTTCTGGTCGTAACAAGATTTTCACAGACACACAAACAGTAACAGAATAACCAAAAATTTTAAAAAATACAAATTTTTTCTGCCTCCACATGGTTTCCAATAAAATTATTATTTTGGCACAAAAGTCCTTCAAAAAAACATGAGATTTCTTTTGACTTTTACACTTAAAAAAAAAGGTGCTACGAGGAACTTTTAAATATTTCTGAAACAGTCTAATTTCTCCTCTGATGATCATAAATTACATGTAACAGCAAACGAGACCATCAGTGCAAAAAAAAAGAACGCTATTTTTATATAGTTTTTCTTAATGCCTTTGTCATGGGGTTATACGCTCACCCAGGAACAACAGCTGGCGTAGTAAAAAAACACTACTGCTTTTTGTCCAAAGGGGGGCGCTAGAATTAACACAAATTGAAAGTTCCTCGGAGCACCTTTTAAACAACAAAAAAAAAAACTGGATATGTTCTGCGATATGAGTTGACTGATTTGAGATTGTCACCGTACGTTTTGTTGTAGTTTATGATACTTGTAGAAAAATATATAATGCTGCGAAATGCAAATATAAAAAAGACGGAATGAAAAGTATACTGCAAAGAGTTCAATTAATAAGAATTTACACGATGATTTTTTTTTTCTATTATAGCTTATAAATACGTTTATCTACACAATATGTGGTACAAAAATACTATATAGCATTTAGTGGGCACTGGAGTTTGACCTGTGTGTGTGGCAACAACAACATTACAAAATAAGACATAATAAAAATAGGATCATGAAGACACGGGCTGTGTTGGAAACGGCCTACTAACTCCTACATACTCAACATGTATATACTACATACTAAAAGCCCTACTAACGTCCTCCCTCCTACATACTCAACGTGTGTATACTACATACTAAAAGCCCTAATAATGTCCTCCCTCCTACATACTCAACGTGTGTATACTACATACTAAAAGCCCTACTAACGTCCTCCCCTCCTACATACTCAACATGTATATACTACATACTGTCTACTTAACCATCTATTGTGTATGCATATGTATTGTGGGGCTGTTGAGTAGGAAAAGTAACTTATCGATCCATACACAAAATCTTCCCGGAAGTTAGTACTCATCCGGGCATTTCTCGCCTACACAAACTCAAATTGACGTCAAAATTAGTATAAGTAGGACATCAGTAGGGCTTTTGGTATGAGTAGGACGTTAGCAGGGCTTTAGTATGAGTAGGGAGTTAGTATGAGTAGGACGTCAGTAGGGCTTTTAGTATGAGTAGGACGTCAGTAGGGCTTTTAGTATGAGTAGGACGTCAGTAGGGCTTTAGTATGAGTAGGGCTTTTAGTATGAGTAGGACGTCAGTAGGCCTTTTCCAACAGAGCCCGTGTCAGGCACAAGTTTGTGTTCATGGTGGGATAAAATGCCGATTCCTTCCTCCACAAAAATTCAAAAAAATAAAATAAAAGAATGTGGAGGAAAGCGCTGACGAATGAACAAAGCAGCAGCCTGTGCTTTTGTTTTGAAATCCCGCTGTTCAGCCATTGGTCGAGTCACTCACATGATGCAGTCGGGCACAAAGCGTTTTGGTTTTAACACCGTCTGAACTTCAAAGAGGATTTTTATTATTTTGAAGGGTTGAAGATGTGAGTCATGCCCTGCGTTCCAAATCACATACTCTTTCTCTTTCCCACACTACATACTAAAGTACAGAAGAGTTTTAGTCTTTTTACTACACTACATACTAAAGTACAGAAGAGTTTTAGGGCCACAGACAGGAGAGAGAAAAAAAATCAGATAAGGAAGATTTTTTTATTTTTTTCATTATGTCGAGAAATGTCAAGAATAAAGACGAATACTCCAAAATGCTATTGGAGTTAGTGGGGCATTTATGTATTTTCAGCATACTGCAATTGGCGTGCATGTATTGGGACAATCCTAAATCTTTTTCTGGCGTACTAAATAGTAGGGAAGTATGGGGATTGGAACGCAGGGTTTGTTGCGTTAGTGTTTTGTATGGAAGCCCCAGAGGTACAAAAGGAGTAGAAGGACAAAATAGTTTTTTTCCATTTACTCAAGAAAAAAGGCAAAATGTCGAAACAAACGTAATTGACAAACCTCTGTATTGCAAACCAGCAGCTCCCTTTCCTTAATGCTAAATTGTGATTTTAAAATAATAAATAATGGGCCTTTTGTAGTGTTGTTTCTCATGACTCACATCCTCAACCAACATCCTCAACCGTTTACGGGACACAAAAATTTCGAAATCCCACTTTTTTCGTTCCAAGGCTGCTACCAATTCCAGTTTACATATCCTGGTATAGTACGGTGCAGTCCACTTTGCCTTGTGCTTTTCCATTGTAGATGTGAAAATCGAAAATAGTAAAAATGTCTTCCTTTCCCCTCCGTTTGTAGCCACTTGCAGGTGTCGTAAATGTTTCAGATTTGGCATCAGAAGAGTTTTTAAACGTTCAGTTATTGTCATTCAGCCTGTGTTGTTTTTACTACTGGTTTTAAGGCAAGTTAGGCCTGGTTTCCACTGGTTAGTATGGTATGGTTCGGTAGGGCATACAGGTGAAACTCGTATTATTAGAATATCATGGAAAATGAATAGGAAATTGAGGCAATAATTCATTCAAAAAGGGACCCAAAACCAAGCACTGAGTACATATGGATGATTTTACTTTATAAAGGGCCGACATTTCTGTATTTAAAATGCCTTTTTTTTATTGATTTCATGCAATATTCAAATTTTATGAGATTTTGAATTTGGGGTTTTCATAAGCTGTAAGCCATAATAATCAAAATGATAACAAATAAAGGCTTGAGATATCTCACTTTGCATGTAATGAGTCTATATAATATATTAGTTTCACCTTTTAAGTTGAATTACTGAAATAAATGAACTTTTGCACGATATTCTAATTTTTCGAGTTTCACCTGTATATAAGAAAACACTAATCCTTCCTATATATTAAAAAAGGTGCTACGAGGAACTTTTAAATATTTCTGAAACAGTCTCATTTTTCACTCTGATGGTCATGAATTACATGTAACAGCAAAACGAGACCATCAGTGCAAAGAATGCTATTTTTATATAGTTTATCTTAATGCCTTTGTCATGGGTTGACAGTAAGCTCACCCAAGAACAACAGCTGGCGTGGTAAAAACACTACCACTTTTGTCCAAAGAGGGGCGCTAGAATTAACACAAATTGAAAGTTCCTCGGAGCACCTTCAAAGATAAAATTCAATACCTGCCGTACTACACCAAACCACCCAGTGCAAACCAGGCTGTTTATATTTGTGAAGATTCTTTCTCCTCTTAATAAAACCTTTTTCTTAATTTTTTTTTTTTTTTTTTTTTACAAATGTCTTGATACAAACATCTATGGCATTATCATCGGTAAAACACTGTATAGAAAATATATAAATATGCTTTTTCTCTCTCTTCTTTTTCAATGTACAAATGTTCCGTTTCGCCGCCTCCTCTCAGCGTTTCCCTCCCTCCCTCCCTCCCTCCTTCCCTCGTTCACTCACTTTTCTCAGTTCATCTTAAAAAGTCTATTTTCTTTCCCATTTTTGACCTCGAATATGAACAATTTATCTATTTACAGTGAGGGGTAGAGTGGGGCGTGGGGCGCCTTGGGGTAGAGTGGGGCGCCTTGGGGTAGAGTGGGGCGCCTTGGGGTAGAGTGGGGCGCCTTGGAAGGGTTTAATTGTCGCGTTCATTTCAAGTTGATACGAAAAGTTTTGTTTTTATTTGCTAAATTGAAAAGTGAAAGGTCTGTAGAACAATGTTGGTTTGACTGTTCAAAAGATTTTTTTTTTGTGTGCCCATCTTCCAAAATGGCTCCAATCAAAATAATGAATTTTTGAAGAAAGTCACAATTTTTTTTTTCACACATTCGCTGTATGAAATGATCTGTATTGCTATTTTTATTTCAGTTGTGAGGAATTGTTTGATTTGGTATGGCCAAAAAAAAAGATGGCTACCAATATCCTGGCTAAATAAAATAATCCTTATTTCTTTATTATTATTATTATTGACGCCATTTTTCCAAAAAATTGGCAAAACAAAAGTACTGGCTTTAAATATAAATAAAAATAATAAAACCTAAAAATTAAGACCTTCAAAAAAAATCATTATTTCGAAGATGGGTCCAAAAAAAAAAAAAAAAAATCTTGAAACTTGAACCAAAATTGTTCTATAATAAAACCTTCAATTTACAATTTAAAAAAAAAACTTTTGCATCAATATTGAAACCTGAATGTCCATTTTAGTAGGCGCCCCACTGTTTGTGTTCTAGGAGCTATCTGTACAGGGTGAGGGAGGGGGGGGGAAGAGGTGATGTGAGTAGCTCCGTTCCGTGTAGGGTGACGGCGGGCAGCTTTCACAATTTTCCTCCGCCGATAGGTACTGACTCCTGGGTGTGGGAGGGGGCGGGAAGGGCTCCGAATCATAGTTGAGGTCGCTGGTGTAGCCCTTGGCGCCGCCAGCGTGGTGATTATTAGCGTGGCTGGATTTGAGTGGCGCTCTCCGGCCGGGGGTGTAGTCGCTGTCACAAACGTCCGTGCTGCAAGGTGTGGTGGGCGGGGCGAAGTGACGGTAGGTGTAGGGGCGATAGCTGGAAGATAGAGAGAAGGAGAAACAGTTTAAA
>NC_137226.1:182042-187042 GCF_949987685.1 Ammodytes marinus
TTAGTGACCGTTTATAATACGCAGCCTAGGCTCTGTAAACTAAACTCTGCTGTTACTGGCTGAGGTGGGTCCCTTTAAACCTATTAGATTAGATGTAACATATACATTCCTATCTAGCAGAGAGCTGGACACAGTGTTAACACACAGCCTAGACTCTGTTTTTAATTTCACATATCAAAGCCGCCAACATGATGGCGTTTTTCTATGCTATAAATTCCTGCCGTTCACACACAGCCTAGGCTCTGTAAACTGGCATGTTGCTAGCTACGGTGGGTCCCTTTGTTTACACACCAGCTTGACAGAGAGCTAGGATGAGGAATGTATCCTGGGCTCTGTAAACGGGTCTTTCCTACCTGGCAGGGAACTGGACAGAGAGCTAGGATGAGGAATGTATCCTAGGCTCTGTAAACTGGCATAACCCTGGCAGCTATCTAATGTGGGGCCCTTTGTTTACATAAAACATATCAATCCAACATTAACACCCAGCCTAGGCTCTGTAAGCCTATTAGATTGATAACATATACATTCCTACCGTTAATACCCAGCCTAGACTCTGTAAACTGGCATGTTGCTAGTTAAACCTGCAGTGTGTAGAATTTTGGGTTTTATTTCCTAGCAGATTTTGTAGAAAGTAATTATAATATCCATAAGTACATTTAATTTAGTGCATAATAGCTGAAAAAAATGTTTTGAATAATTTTTTTTTCCTTACGCGCCCCACACACATCCTGCGTCTACCTCTGGAGCGCGTCGCCTTACCTTACTGCTGCCTCTCTCGGACTTTTCTCGGACACACATGCAACGTCTCAGCAGCTGCTGCTGCAGCGCTGCTTCTAAAAGCCCTATCTTTCTACATAGAGTTTTCATAGATAATTCCCATTAAAAATGAAGTTATTTCATGTAATCTATGATGCATATGATTTATATTGAGTCTGGACAGTAATCCGTGCGCCCCATTGCCATTTTTTTTCTTTTTTTTTGCCATATTTTCGCTTGTTGGAAGTTTTATTTTGAAGGGGACACACCAGGAAATGGTGAAACTACAGCGAAAGCTGCCAGTATGAAGTCAATATGACTCTCAGCCAGTATTTCAAAAATCACTTTACTGATTTATACGGGAGAGAGAGAGGGGGGTGTGGTCGGGGAAGAAGAAGGCCGTAGACACAGATAGAGCAACGGAAAACTGTTGCGCTCATCATGATCTTTTTTATTTCTTCACTATATTGGATCTCTATATGTGTCATTTATCCAAAAATGAAATGCCAGAACTAATTGAAAATTAGGTTTTAAATCCCTCGGATTTTGATTGCACAATTAAATCGTGAAATAAAGGGATTATTCGCGTATACGACTGAGGGATGTTTTATTTTGAAATAAACACACCGGGTAAACGTGTAACTAGAGTGAATGCTGCTGGTATGACTGTCAGCAGAGTATTTCTCTATCAGTTAAAGCACAGAGACGCGAGAGAGACGCGCTGCTCTCAGAAAAAAATAGGCGAGCCTCCTGGGGTGAAGGGGAGCGGCGCTGCAGACGTGCCTCCGACGCGCCTCAGCAGTGCGTCTGAGGTTGGATGTGTGCTCGCTCTACGTTGATTTCACAGTCTGTGACCAAAAGTCAGACGCAGACGCGAGGTAGACGCGCAGTAGAGGTAGGATGTGTGTGGGGCGCGTTAGAAAGGGTCTCATATATGTCCATATTTCTGCATATTTTGGACCAAGGCCTAGTGCCGCCATCTTGAAAGTGTCATAGTTGGAATGTCATCAGGTGCATTGTTTAGAATTTAGAATTGTTCTTGTCCTTGAAGGCCACTGTAGCTTCTGTTATTATTCTAGAGGGTTGGGGTTACCCAGGGAGCGTTGCATTCTAGAACTTTCTAGAACTTTCTTGATGATGTCATATTACACACTGCACCTTTAAGTGTAAACGGGTCTTTCCTACCTGGCAGGGAGCTGGACACAGTGTTAATACACAGCCTAGACTCTGTAAACTGGCATGTTGCTAGCTAAGGTGTAAACGGGTCATTCCTACCTGGCAGGGAGCTGGACACAGTGTTTATACACAGCCTAGACTCTGTAAACGGGTCATTCCTACCTGGCAGGGAGCTGGACAGGGAGCTGGGATGGGGCACGTATCCTAAGGGGACGGTTGACGGGCCGTGGACCACGAAGTCGTTGGTGACGGTCTCCCCGTCGTCCTTCATGTGCGGACACAGGACGCGCTGACACAGGAAGTACACCGCACCCACCACGAACAGCGTCATGACGACCGCTACTATGGAGATGATGGTGTTGTTAGAGGGAGGGGGGGGCTCCTCAGTTGGGTCTGCGGGAATAACAAGCACAGAAGAAGAAAGAAAGAGTTAGAGGTTTAATATGAATGTGTGTGTGTGGGGGGGTGGGGGTGTGTGTGTGTGTGTGTGTGTGTTTTTCTTACTGTGTGTGTCTGACTGTGTGTGTGTGGGTCTGTGTGTGTTTCCCTGACTGTGTGTCTGTCTGTCTGACTTTGTGTGTGTGTCTGTCTGTCTGTCTGTCTGTGTTTGTGTTTGTGTGTGTTTGTGTCTGTCTGTCTCAGTGTGTGTCTGTGTCTGTGTTTGTGTTTGTGTGTGTTTGTGTCTGTCTGTCTCAGTGTGTGTCTGTCTCAGTGTGTGTCTGTCTGTGTGTCTGTCTGTCTGTCTGTCTGTCTGTGCGTCTGACTCTGTGTCTGTCTGTCTGTCTGTGTGTCTGTCTGTCTGTCTGTCTGTCTGTCTGTCTGTGCGTCTGACTCTGTGTCTGTCTGTCTGTCTGTGTGTCTGTCTGTCTGTCTGTCTGTCTGTCTGTCTGTCTGTCTGTGTATACTCACAGCATCCGATCTCGTCTGAGTTGTCCGTGCAGTCCTGGTTGTGATCACATTTCTTGTGTTTGCCGATGCAGCCGAGGCCATTAGAGCAGGGGAACTGGTCTGCTGGACATAGCACTGAGAGAGAGACAGACAGGGAGGCAGGGAGGCAGGGAGGCAGACAGACAGACAGACAGACAGACAGACAGACAGACAGACAGACAGACAGACAGGGAGGGAGAGAGAGAGGGAGGGAGAGAGAGAGAGACAGACAGACAGGGAGACGGGGAGGGAGAGAGAGAGAGATACAGACAGACAGACAGACAGACAGACAGACAGACACACACACGCACAGGGGGAGAGAGAGCGAGAGAGAGACAGAGAGAGAGACAATAACAAAGTGAGAGGCAGACAGACACACACACACACACACACACACACACACACACACAGGGAGAGAGAGAGAAAGAGAAAAATTCATTAGATTTATTACTCCTCAAAAAATCACTTACATATCATCATATATCAGATCTTTCTCTGCTGTGGGCTGCCGCTTATTCAATAACATAGATAAATAAATATATTAAATAAATCATTTTGCACATTTTGGAAGTGATCAAAGTGGACAAAGAGAAAATCCACTATTAAAAATAAAAATCTTAGGTTACACTCAATGTTCATGTATTTTAGTCTGCTGTAGTTTATACTCACTTTCACTCTGTTTTCATCAAATTTATCTTGACAGTTGATTTCTCTCACACACACACACACACACACACACACCCTGACCCCCTCCCCCCACACACACACCCCCTCCTACACACACACACACTCCCACACACACACTCCCCCCCACCCCTCTATACACTCACTTTCACAGTGTTTCTCATCAGACTTGTCCTGGCAGTCGTTCTCTCCACGATACTGACACACTGTTCTCTCTCACACACACACACACACCCTGACCCCCTCCCCCACACACACACACACACCCCCTCCTACACACACACACACACACCCCCTCCTACACACACACCCCCTCCCCACACACACACACACTCCCCCCCACCCCTCTATACACTCACTTTCACAGTGTTTCTCATCAGACTTGTCCTGGCAGTCGTTCTCCCCGTTGCAGCGCAGCCCGATGCCGACACACTGTTTGCTGTCACACTGGAACTGCTGCTCCCTGCTGCACACGGGACAGTCGGCCTCGTCACTCCTGTCCTCACACTCTGCAAAGCCATCGCACCGCCACGCCTGGGGAATGCAGTCCACCTCACCCGACCTGCACGAAAACTTATCAGGGGAGCAGGTGGGGGGCTCTGGAGGGGGAGAGAAGACAAGGAGGGGTTAATTCATAAATACACACACAGTCAGTCACACACACACACACACACACACACACACACACACACAGGATAACTTATCAGGGGAGCAGGTAGGGGGCTCTGGAAAGGGGATCGAGGAAAAAAGGAAAAAAAATAAACAAGGAGGTGTGGGACAATTTGATTAATTTCATTTCATAATTTGCAAAATTCTTAAAAGATTTTTTTTTTATAATCTTTCTTTTCTTTATATTACAGCAACATTTTATGTTTAGTAAATTAGTAGTTAACATGTTAACTTATCTTGTTTAGCTCCAAAAGGACAGCTCATCTTGCAAACACACGCACACACACACAGTCACACACACACAGTCACACACACACACACACACACACACAGTCACACACACACACACACAGTCACACACACACACACACACACACACACACACACAGTCACACACACACACACACAGTCACACACACACACAGTCACACACACAGTCACACACACACACACACACACACACACACACCTCCACAGGACAGCTCATCTTGTAGCAGCACTAGGTGAACGGGACACGAGCAGCGAGTTGTTCCGTCTCCCTTCACGATGCAGATGTGAGAGCAGCCGCCGTTATCCCACGTACACGGATGTTTACCTGCAGGGAGGGAGGGACAGACAGACAGAGAGAGAGAGAGATGGACAGACAGGCAGGCAGACAGGCAGAGAGACAGACAGACAGACAGACAGACAGACAGACAGACAGACAGACAGACAGACAGACAGACAGACAGACAGACAGACAGACAGACAGACAGACAGACAGACAGACAGACAGACAGACAGACAGA
>NC_137226.1:192196-199696 GCF_949987685.1 Ammodytes marinus
CACACACACTCACACACACACACACACACACACACACTCACCCAGCATGTTGGCAGACTCTATGAGAGTGGTGTCCAGGTCTGTCCAGTATAACCGCCTCTCTGCGTAGTCGATGGTCAGACCGTTAGCTCGGCCTACGTTAGCCACCAGCGTGCTACGTCCCGTTCCATCCATCGAAGCTCGGTCGATCTTGGGCTTTCCCCCCCACTCCGTCCAATACATGTAACTGAGGGGCAGGAACAAAGGGTTGATATTATGTTATAGACCTACTTCACCGGTGGGAATATGAAGGTGTGTTGAACTCTGAGATCCTATGAAGTATAAATGTGCAAACATCTTAGAAATCGGTTCATCCTAGCCTGAGAAAAGGCAGAAAGAGTGTTTTATGGTCTCACTGTCTAACCCTACATTTTCCCATGTGTGACATCACACTAGTAAAAATGTAGGGTTACTATCTTAGGCTTTCCCCCCCCCCCCACTCCGTCCAATACATGTAACTGAGGGGCAGAAACAAAGGGTTGATATTATATGGCCGTACGCATTGGTTAAAAAGGCCAAAGAAAGGCACTGAATAAATATATCCTTCTAACTATGTAATGTGTGGAGTTACTTTCATGATAGTAAAGCGTCTGTCTGTCTGTCTGTCTGTCAGTGTGTGTGTGTGTGTGTGTGTGTGTGTGTGTGTGTGTGTGTGTCTGTCTGTCTGTCGAGTTAGTTTCATGATAGTCTGTCTGTCAGTGTGTGTGTGTGTGTGTGTGTGTGTGTGTGTGTGTGTGTCGGTCTGTCTGTCTGTCTGTCGAGTTAGTTTCATGATAGTCTGTCTGTCTGTCTGTCTGTCTGTCTGTCTGTCTGTCTGTCTGTCTGTCTGTCTGTCTGTGGAGTTAGTTTCATGATAGTCTGTCTGTCTGTCTGTCTGTCTGTCTGTCTGTCTGTCTGTCTGTCTGTCTGTCTGTCTGTCTGTCTGTCTGTCTGTCTATCTGTCTGTCTATCTGGGGAGTTAGTTTCATGATAGTCTGTCTGTCTGTCTGTCTGTCTGTCTGTCTGTCTGGGGAGTTAGTTTCATGATAGTAAAGCATCTGAAAAGAGTTATAGGCATAATTTATCAATCCACATTAAAAGATATTGTCATTTTAATTTGATAAACTTTTACAGAATTTCAGTTCAGAAGAGGCGGTGGGCTGTGCTCTGGTCCTTATGACACAATAAGTATTTTGAACCAATCACAGCAGTTCTTTTTCAGACCTAATGTTCTATAAAAACAATGACTGCTGCCATGGAGAGATTTTGAAAATGCAAAAAGTAGCAAAATTGGAGAAAGAAAAAAAATTCGCAAAAACAAAGAAATCAAAAAAATTCGCAAAAATACATATTTCAATTGTATCTTCTTTTTTTTCATGAACTTTTTCTTATTGAAAAGTCGCAAACATTCAAATGAACAAAAAAACACAAAAAAATTGTTGGAAATATGCAAAAAAAGTCACAAAAACAGATATTTAAATGTGAGACGGTGCGTACCCCTGAGCTGGGTCGAGAGCGAGGGCCCGGGGACTGTCCAGGTCCTTCCACACCAGAACCTGTCTGTGTTGGCCGTCCAGTTTAGACACCTCGATACGGTTTGTCCCTGTGTCCGCCCAGTACAGGTTCTTACCCAACCAGTCCACCGCCATGCCTAAGGAGAGAGAGAGAGAGAGAGACAGGGGGTTAGAGAGGGAGACAGGGGCTTAGAGAGAGAGACAGGGGGTTAACAAGAGAGAGAGAGAGAGAGAGAGAGAGAGAGAGAGAGAGAGAGGGTTAACAAGAGAGAAAGGGGGTTAGGGAGAGAGACAGGGGGTTAGAGCGAGAGACAACTAGTCCACCGCCATGCCTGGAGAGAGAGAGAGAGAGAGAGAGAGAGAGAGAGAGAGAGAGAGAGAGAGACAGGGGGTTAGAGAGAGAGACAACCAGTCCACCGCCATGCCTAAGGAGAGAGAGAGAGAGAGACAGGGGGTTAGAGAGGGAGAGAGAGAGACAGGGGGTTAACAAGAGAGAGAGAGAGAGAGAGAGAGAGGGGGTTAGAGAGGGAGGGATAGACAGACAGACAGACAGACAGACAGACAGACAGACAGACAGACAGACAGACAGACAGACACAGACAGACAGACAGACAGACAGACAGACAGGATAGTGTATTTACCTTCTGGGTAATCCAGACCAAACTCCACCACATGCTCCAGCGCCGATCCGTTCATAAACGCTCGACTGATAGTCTGGAGGGAGAGAGAAAATATCAAATGAAAATTAGATATTTGAGTGTAAAAAGAAATACAAAAAGTATAACAGCATTTCAAAAAGTCAGTGCGTTTACATGCAGATAGGCCTGTCGCGATATGCAATAAATCAATTAATTGCGCGATAAATTAAAATGAGCGATAATTTTTTGCCAGCTGCGATAATTTGCTTGTTTGTTTTCCTCGTGTCTCTCTCTATCAAAGACACTGGATATCAAAGTTTTTACTCCGGTGTATCTGCCCTCTCGCCGGGATTGGTGTTTTTTTTGCCCCAACTGAATTCTTCAAGGCAGCGTGCAGGGTTAGGGCATTCGGTGATGGTTAATGGTGCCTTTCCTGCAGCGCTGCCTTTTTTTTTTTCACTTAAATTTTTATTTCAAAATTCACATAGACAGTTCACAGTCAAAAATAATACGGTAAACAAAAAACAAAACAGAAACCAAACAGAAAATTGGCTTGGGAGTTACATTTCTCACAGTACTTCTTTTCTCTTCATGTCTTCATCTAAGTCATTTGTTCCTGTCCATATTCCTCGTCGCCGGTTTTGGTTCTGAATATTGTCCATTTCTCCCACTTTTCTTCAAGCTGTGCTTGTTGTAGTCTTAGGCGGTGTGTCAGTTTCTCCATTACATAGATTTCTTCTACTATGTCTACCCATTCTTTCTTACAAGGAGGCTCCACTTTACCCCATTTCCTAGTTATAGCCTTCTTACTAGCTATCAGTAGTATTTTAATCAAATATTTATCTCTCACTCTTATACTCTCTTTGGTAAAATTGAAATTACAAAGGTATAGTACCATATAGCTCATTGGAATATCATAACCTAATATATTTTGTACAGTTTCATGTACAATTCCCCAAAACTTAAATACTTTATTACATTTCCAAAATATGTGTGAGTGGTCTGCAGCATCCTTTACTCCACACTCTCTCCAACATGGTACATTTGTGTTATTATACTTGCTCTTGACCTTGGGCGTGATAAAAAAACGGACCAGATTTTTCCAAGAGAACTCCCTCCATATCCGCGAATTAGTGGTTGTCTGATGTGTTTTCCACATGTCTTGCCAATCATCATCCGAAATTTTCATATTAAACTCTGATTCCCATTTTTCCTTTATGTATTTAGTTGAATGTTTAGTTGTTGTCAATGTTTGATATAAAGCAGATATGATTCTTATTTTCTTTCCTTTGTATGTATTCATTATAATTTGGATCACACCATTCACTTCTGTGGAGGGGTCTATCTCGATTTCTTTTTTATAATAATCTCTTAGTTGTAGGTACCTGTAGAATTCCTGTTTATCCAAGCTATATTTATCTTTCACGTTTTGGAAACTCTCCAGTGCCCCATCCTTCTCTAAAGTACACCATGCCGTGACTCCCTTGTCTACCCACTGCTTGAATCCTTTATCATATTCAGCTGGTTTAAAATTACTGTCAAATGCTACCCATCTAAGAACTTTTGTTTCTTTCTTTATCTTATAATTTTTAATAACTCTAAACCATAGTTCAAGAGTAAATGTTGTAATTGAATCTATATTGTTTTTAATCCTTTTGTATATTTCTTGATCTCCAATAAGGCTCTGGATGGGATATTTTACAAATTCTATTTCCATGTCTTTCCATTTAGCCGTGTAATCTGGCATACACCAGCATATAATATGCCTAAATTGGGCCGCGTAGAAGTACTCTTTCAGTTTTGGGAGACCCATACCTCCTTTATCTTTTGGTAACTGGAGAGTTTCGTACCTAACCCTTGGTTTTTTGCCTCCCCAAATAAACCGAGATATTATCCTGTCCCAGGTCACAAATTGGGTTTGGGGGACTTCTACTGGTAGGGACTGGAATAAATAAAGAAGTCTTGGTTGTACATTCATTTTGATAAT
The DNA here is from genome assembly GCF_949987685.1 of Ammodytes marinus. Lineage (NCBI taxonomy): Eukaryota > Metazoa > Chordata > Actinopteri > Uranoscopiformes > Ammodytidae > Ammodytes > Ammodytes marinus. The sequence continues at coordinate 196,354 of NC_137226.1, forward strand.
CTCAATTCTTGAGTTAAGATCTAGTGGTAAAGTAGACCATCTTTCCGTGTCTTTTTGTATCTCCTGATTTATCTTATCATAATTGGCTTTATAAAGTTTAGATAATCCTTTTGTGATGGTAATTCCCAGATATTTAATTTTCTTTAGGTTCCAATTTAAGTGGAATGCTTCCTGAATCTCCTTTGGTGGGGTGTAGTTAAGTGTTAAAATTTGTGTTTTTGAAACATTTACTTTATATCCCGAAAGGTGTCCGTACATTTCCAGCAGTTTCATCAATACAGGTAGTGATTTATTTGGTTGTTCGAGGAAGGCTACGACGTCATCCGCGAAAAGTCCTATTTTATGTTCCTTGCCATTTACTATAACTCCATGAAGCTCTTCATTTTGGCGTATTGCTTGTGCCAAAGGTTCGATAAAAAGCGCAAAAAGAGTGGGTGATAAACAACAGCCTTGACGAGTTGATCTCTGTATACTAAATTTGTCAGTAAGGTTTCCATTTATTTTGATTCTAGCAGTGGGCTGGTGGTATAATGTCTTTATGCACTGTATTGACTTACTATTGAATCCAAATCGTTCTAATACTTTATATAAGAATTCCCAATTTACCAAATCGAATGCCTTTTCTGCATCAATACTTACTAATATAGTACTTTGTTTTTTCTTTTGTGCTTGATCTACAATATGCAAGGCCCTTCTAATGTTATCATGTGTTTGACGTCCTTTAATGAATCCTGTTTGATCTTCATCTATCAGTTCTGTTATAAAAGTATTCAATCGTTTGGAGATAATTGTTGTATATATTTTGTAATCTACATTTAATAATGAGATTGGTCTATAGTTCTGACAGTGTTCCTTGTCCCTTCCTGGTTTTGGTATAATGGTTATAATGGCTTCAGCCCATGATGGAGGTATTTTATTGTTATGAAGAGTCCAATTAAAAGAATCCAAAAGTAGTGGCGTCAGCTCTTCCCCAAACATCCTATACCACTCTGCTGGGTATCCGTCACTACCTGGGGATTTATTATTTTTTAGTGTCTTTATTGCATCTTTCACTTCTTCTATAGTAATATTGGTTGTTAATGTCTCATTTTGTATACTACCAATTGATGGTAAATCCAAAGAATTTAAAAATAGCTTCCTTTCCTCCTCACATTCAGATGTGGGTTGTGTATATAGTTCCTTGTAGTATCCACAAAAAATGTTCTCTATATCCTCCGGTTTATCTGTTAATTCACTTGTATGCGGATCTCTGATTTTATGTATACTACTAAGTGCTTGTTGTTTACGTATACGTTTCGCCAGCAATTTAGTCGCCTTTGAACCTGCTTCGTAATAATTTTGTTTAAAGAATTTGTTCCTTTTTTCAACCTCGTCTAATAATATGTCATTTATCTTTTTTTTTACTTCCTTGATTTGTTGATATACCTTTGAATCTTCTGTTCTTTGATATCCCTGTTCTAATTCCCTCAGTTTCTCAGTATGCGTTCTATATGACTCCAATTGAATTCGTTTTGCATGCGCAGTTTCCGCTATCAATTTCCCCCTTATCACCACCTTCATGGCATCCCATAATATTGTTGGGTCTACTGCTCCATTGTTATTTTCCTCTATGTACCTTTTTATTTCTGCTTTTACCTTCTCTTTTCGTTGTTCATTGTTCAATATTCCTACATTCAATCTCCATACAGTATTTCGTTTCCTGTTACTTAGACATATTTTTAAATAGAGTGGATTATGGTCAGACACGTCTGCCCCTCCTATTTCACATTCCGTCACTCTGTGTTTATCCCCTGTATTCAGTAGAAAATAGTCTATCCTTGAATGAACTTTATGTGCAGCTGAATAGTGCGTAAAGTCTTTTTCCAAAGGGTGCAGACTTCGCCATATATCTGTCATCCCCATCTCTTCTAGCGACATATTGACAAATCTTGTTAAAGGCATTTTCGTTCTCTTGAGACTTGTTGTATCCATATTGTGATTCATGACTACGTTTAAATCGCCCCCACAAATAAGGATTCCTTCTGTTTCTACTGCTATGACGTCGAAGAGGGACTTGAAAAAGTATTTGTCACTTTCTGGGGGTGCATATACATTTACCAGTGTGATTGGTTCATTTTCTATTCTTCCTTTTACTATTATATACCTTCCTTCTTTGTCTTTGATTTCCTTTTCGTAATTAAATTGTGTTGTGTTTGGTATTAATGTTGCAACTCCCCTCCTGCGTCCCTCTTTATATGTACTGTAGTATAAGCTCCTGTATCCGTATCTTTTCAGTTTTTCATGTTCTAATCTAGACAGATGTGTCTCTTGTAGGAATATAATTTGTGCTTTCTCCTTTTTCAATTTTCTCATCACCCTTTCTCTTTTCATCGGTACATTTAACCCATTTACATTCAGCGACATTATTTTGATGTTATTAGTCATTTACTGCTCTCTGAAAATATTCTCCCAAACCGTTACAAACTACATAAACATGAACATATAATAACTGAACACAAACCAAATACCTCCCGGACTTCCAAACATGGAGTATTCTTGTACTCCTCCCCGCGTCCCCGTTGGTGGGTGAAGGGGATATCCTCATCTCTAATAAGGGCCCCTCCCTAGACCTAGATACGCGCCCAGCTTGTGGGGTACCACAGCGCCTACACATGTCCAACTCAAATGCCTCGACCTCTCCCAGTCGGTTCTTAATATGTTATGCAAATTAAAGAAGTCCGAAAATGTTCAGATACTCACACTGTGGATCTATTCTTCTGTCAGTCTTTTTTCTTTTAGTTTGTTTATCCACTTAGTTCCGTACAGCGTTTATTAATTAGTCTTTTTATTCCAGTCTGTTGTTTTGATTCTTTCCTATCCCATTTTTTAAGCAGAACTTATTAGGGTTTCCACTGATAGTTGTGTAGCTTGTCTCTTGCTCGTTGCGCCGGGTCGGGTCCCCGGTCTTTCCCTCTCACTCGCTGCCACTCTGCCGCTCCTCGCATCCTTCCCTCGGCCACGGCTCCGGTGTCTCCGCCTGGCACGTCCGCAGTGTAGCCTCTTTCCTTCATGTCCCGCGCCGCTTCAGTGGCACTGTCATACATCTTCACTCCGTTGTTCCAGTGTATTCTCATTTTGGCGAGCGGCGTCTGGAAACGAATTCCCTTCTCCCTCAGTACTTTTTTAATGCCCGCGTATGCCCTTCGTTTCTGAACAATTTCTGTAGGATAGTCATGATCAAAGAAGATTTGTTTGCCTCCTACTTGTAGCTTTTTCTGCCAGGCTCTCTTCAAAATCATTTCCTTCGTCTCGAACTGTAGAAAGTTGGCAATAATTGACCTGGGCGCAGCGTTCGGGGTCGGTT
>NC_137226.1:219696-222196 GCF_949987685.1 Ammodytes marinus
AATCTACAACTTCTAAAGCACTTACATCAACTAAACTTTCCATGATCATTCTCAGCACTATTCTGAAGGTTATTACAGAAGGATTTGTTCATATGTTGTTCACTGTCTGATTTATGAGACATTTTCTTCTTAAAAACATGATGAAAATGCATTTTTTAAGATCTGTACATAGTATTTTTTGATTTCTTGAAAAATCATAAAAAACATGTTCTGTTAATATGTGAATATTTTAGTTTTTTTTACAGAGACGCAAACATGTGTGTGTGTAACCAAGAATCATTATTCTGCCCCATACAAAGCTTAATTCTGATTTTTTTTATATCAAGGCCCTGGCCCCTTCTCTCTCTACACACACACACACACAGAGAGACACACACACAGAGAGACACACACACACACACACACACACACACACACACACACACACACACACACACACACACACACACACACACACACACACACACACACACACACACACACACACACACACACACACACACACACACACACACACACACACACACACACACACACACACACACACACACACACAATTATTTAGATTTTGCCAGATTTCTTCAAACTTTTCAGAAAAAGTCGTAAAACTAAATATAATTGTTTTAATGTCAGTAATCAACTGGCAAAGTTTCATCATGATATCTAGAAGTTAAATATGTTTTATAAATCAAAAATTGCAATTTACAGGTCTAAAAAATGCATTTTCATCATGTTTTTAAGAAGAAAATGTCCCATAAATCAGACAGTGAACAACATATGAACAAATCCTTCTGTAATAACCTTCAGAATAGGGCTGAGAATGATTATGGAAAGTTTAGTTGATGTAAGTGCTTTAGAAGTTGAGATTTTTGGTTCAGAGTATTGACCAAAAAAATAATAATGTTGAGAAAACAAACGTAACAAAAACACACATTTCCAGCTTCGTGATACTGTGACATCATAGCCACCGCTCGCTGATTGGTTCACAGATTTGGAGGCGGGATATAACTTTTCTTGTCTATTTCTGTCACTACACACAAAGGACATATGAGGTCGACAATGTGTTTTCTGATTGCTTTCATCTGTGTGTCTGTGTGTGTGTGTGTGTGTGTGTGTGTGTGTGTGTGTGTAATCAATGCCAGATGTTATTCCCATATGGAGAGACTGTTAACATACTTTTTAAATGCATATAAAATCAAACAAACTATTTAGGTTTTTTATACTGAAGTCCATGTCTGTGTTTAAACTTGAACAAAACATAAGTTGAAATCTGCAAAAAACAAAAGAAACATCTGCCACGGTAACAATGGGCCATTGTAACAACACACACGCAGAGAGAGAGAAACACACTGTCTCTCTTGCTCTGTGTGTGTGTGTGTGAGTGAGTGAGTGAGTGAGTGAGTGAGTGAGTGAGTGAGTGAGTGAGTGAGTGAGTGAGTGAGTGAGTGAGTGAGTGAGTGAGTGAGTGAGTGAGTGAGTGAGTGAGTGAGTGAGTGAGTGAGGGAGTGAGTGAGTGAGTGTGTGTGAAAGAGAGAGACACACACAAGCTTTCACACACACACACACACACAGATGTATGTAAGACATTGAATGCATCAATGAAGGAGAGTCACGCTATATATCTCACACACACACACACACACACACACACACACACACACACACACACACACACACACACACACACACACACACACACACACACACACACACACACACACACACACACACACACACACACACACACACACACACACACACACACACGGTTTGAATTAGATGTTGGTGTGGTTATTTGTAGAATGTAATCACAGTGTTGTAGAACATGTGGAGCTCATTTCACTTCTTTTCACCTGCAGAATTATTTAGTTATTTACAAACTGGACAAACATACGGACACAGTGTGTGTGTGTGTGTGTGTGTGTGTGTGTGTGTGTGTGTGTGTGTGTGTGTGTGTGTGTGTGTGTGTGTGTGTGTGTGTGTGTGTGTATTTATACTAGTGGAGCGGCTAAGTGCTTATTTTCTTCAGAATCTGTCAGTTGATGATACAAGCGTGAACATCGGCCTGAGCATGAGGTTGAGTTCCAAATCTCATACTCTTTCTTTTCTCTATTCTACATACTACATCCGATGATAAAAATAATCTAGTTAGGATGCAGTAGGCATACTATTGGGACATACTTTTACTCTCTTATTTCATCATAACATTGCGCCTTGATCTTGCCTCTTGCTTTTATATCCGTCTCATCCCCGTTTGTTTTCATATGGAGGCTTCGTCAATGTTACGTCACTTCACGTGCGCACTGGATTGTGGGTCAGAATCGCCCAAATAGGATGCTGATTTCAACACTAAGGGGCCACTCACACTAGGGCCGCGGCCCCGTGCCAAAGCTCATTAGCATACTAAAGTCTAGAACGTTTGGCTAGTGTGACCACGCCATCCGTATTCCAGCACGGAACAGCCCCTTGGCCACGGCACACCTGGGAGAGGTGTGCCGTG
>NC_137226.1:227196-247196 GCF_949987685.1 Ammodytes marinus
ATTCAGTTATAAAAACTGTGAAAAACACACAAAAAAACAGATAACCACACACACACACACAGTCTCACACACAGTCTCACACACAGTCACACACACACACACACACACACACACACACACACACACACACACACACACACACACACACACACACACACACACACACACACACACACACACACACACACACACACACACACACACACACACACACACACACACACACACACACACAGGATGGTATTGATTAGTCAGGCCTATAAATACATTCAGAGGCTGTTGTTCTCACTGGGTTTTCTGCTTGAATTAACTTTAAGAAAAATAACATAAAAACTCTGTCTGTCTGTGTTTGTTTATGTGTCTGTCTGTCTGTCTATCTGTCTTGATACTGTCTGTCTGTCTGTCTGTCTGTCTGTCTGTCTGTCTGTCTGTCTGTCTGTCTGTCTATCTATCTATCTATCTATCTATCTATCTATCTATCTATCTATCTATCTATCTGTCTGTCTGTCTGTCTGTCTGTCTGTCTGTCTGTCTGTCTGTCTGTCTGTCTGTCTGTCTGTCTGTCTGTCTGTCTGTCTGTCTGTCTCTCTATCTGTGTGTGTGTGTGTGTGTGTGTGTATGTCTGCCTGTGTGTCTATGTGTCTGTTTATATGTCTGTGTGTTTGTCCACCTTAGAGTTAAGGATCACAGGGGAAAGATACTGCTACACTTCAACAACTTTAATTCACTGTATATTGCACATATTATTAATATAACAGTAAATGGACTTGACTTATAAAGCGCTTTCTAGCTGATTTTCTCAGCCCCAAAGCGCTTTACATATCTTACCACATTCACCCATTCACACACACTCATACACCGATGGCTAACCGATGAATAACACACGCTTTCACACAAACACACAATTTCAAACACACACTCACACACACAGAGTTCACCATATCCCAGGGAAGGGGAGGCGAGACTATTATTATAAACACAACATCAAAACTTTGGGGTTTGAAAAAATACTTAAATGGTGAAAATGGATATTTCAACCTGTAAAACTATGAAAAACACTTAAAAACAGATAAGGTTTAAACAAAGCAAAACGCACATCATCAATATAGTACAAAATGGTGAAATATTTTGGCTTTGTGATTTTTTAATTCCAAATCGCTAGCCTCAGAGCATAATGACTAAATCATATTTACTCTACTCTACATCTACATTACCCTACCCTATAACCCTTAAACTGCCATCGGTGTATGAGTGTGTGTATGAATGGGTGAATGTGGTAAGATATGTAAAGCGCTTTGGGGCTGAGAAAATCGGCTAGAAGGCGCTATATAAGTCAAGTCCATTTACCATTTAAAATATGATTTTGGCAATTATGCTATTAGGCAAACGAAAAGTAGAATAGAGTAGATGTGGAATAGAACAGAGTAGAATATAGTAGATGCAGAGTAAAAGTAGAGTAGAGTAAATATGATGTAGTCATTATGCTCTGAGGCTAACGAAATGGTAATAGTCTGCTAGTTCTGTCTGTCTGCAGTTACACATTTAACTTAGTTATTATCGAATTAATCTCTTTTTTATGTTAAAACATCAAATAAACAAAGTTACAGAGAAGTGAATGCACAGAATGGAGCCTTTATTTGACTATGTATTGATTCCAAGTGTATTTACATTCACATAACAGTACAATAGCAAAATATGGCGTCCTTTTATCAGTTATTTTATCTTAATTTGGACTAAAATGTTGAAATATTTCGGCTTTGTTGTGTTTTTCTTGTACTTATCTTAACAGTATTTCAGGTTTAACGGTTTGCTATATGATATTTAACTATATTTCAGTCAAATTTAATTGTTTTTCTGTGTAAAACAAGCGCAAATATATAAGAAAAACAACTTTTTTATGTAAATATATGCGATTCTGTTCAGAAATGACCTCGGTTAGCTGTTGCTCGTTAGCATAGCATCCTTTGATGTATATAAAAGCTGGTCTAACTGGGATTTAAACACATTATAGTTGATTTAAAGGCCAAATAATGAGAATTCAGACGGTTATCTGGTTGTTAAGCGTTTACTATGTGATATTAAGTCATTGTGCAAGTGGTGGATGTAGCATTTGTTGTGCTAACTGATGCTAGCGCTATAGCTTTTGTAAAGTTATGAAAGTTAGCCGCTAACAACCGCTAAAAACAGGGAAAAAATAACAATAAAAACGCTAAAAGTGGAGCTTCTCTTCGGACAAACAAGACTATGGGAGTTTTCCGTACAGCCAAGGATGTGAAAATACACTGATTTGTGTTTTGATTCCTCGGATAAGATTAGCATAGCATTCCCACTAGGCTAACGTTAGGAATCCCATCCGTAAAGCGAGGCCCTATTCTGGGACACATCTTCACAACATTCCCCGGTGAATCCCTAAACAAAACCCAGCTTTTTTCAGCACTTTGACACCATAAAACACTCATTTGGACATATATACGCCACACATGAAGACGTAAAAGCAGGAATTACGTCAGAAAATGGGTTAGAATCGGTGGGAAAAAACACAAAAAACTCACCTCGAATAAGAAAACAAAAACTGAACAGTAGCAGGCTCCATAGCACGACACCCATCCCCATCTTCTCCAGATTCTGAACCCGATTTTCGGCCCTCAGCGTCGGCCTCCCATCGCTGCTAAGGGCCGCTGCCTCTCGGATAAACTAAAAGGCTTATTTTCCAAGCGATAATGTGGGTCTAAAATGCTGTTTAAATGGCCGCAGAGTCCATGGTAGCTTCGGGTTTGCGTTTTGCTAAACTGCGCTAGAACAACACGGAGGAGCGTCTCACATTGTCCTGCTATGGATTCGCTTCGTCTCCTTCCGCTGTGTGGGGAAGCAAACCCCCCCCCCCCCCCCTCCTTTTCCTAAACCAGTGGCGGAGATAGGAATACTTTCATGTGGGGGGCGGGGGGGGGGGGACACACAGAGAAAAACCCAGGAAAAACATGGTTATCATGTTTATCTATTCAAAAGGACACTCACCCTGCGTTCTAAATCACATACTCTTTCTCTTTCCTACACTACATACTAAAGTACAGAAGAGTTTTAGTCTTTTTACTACACTACATACTAAAGTACAGAAGAGTTTTAGGGCCACAGACAGGGGAGAAAAAAAAATCAGATGAGGAAGATTTTTTTTCCTTGTGTCGAGAAATGTCAAGAATAAAGAGGAATACTCCAAAATGCTATTGGAGTTAGTGGGGCATTTATGTATTTTTTAGCATACTACAATTGACGTGCGTGTATTGGGACGTCCTAAATCTTTTTCTGGCGTACTAAATAGTAGGGAAGTATGGGAATTGGAACACAGGCAATATAAAGTATCAACACTGGGTTTGGAGCAGGGAAAAACCCAGGAAAAAAACATGTTTATTTCAAGATTCAAGATTGTTTATTGTCATGATATGCACATTAATATATTTATTTTATAACCCCACCCCCCCCCCCCCCCCCTTTCCTAAACCAGGGCCGGAGATAGGACTAATTTCATGGGGCAGGGGGGGGGGGGGGGGGGCTCAGATTTTGGGATACAGTGTTTTTTTCCATTTAAAAATCAAAAAATACTATGTAGGCAACAGGTCTTTTAAAAAATGCTCAAGAAGAAATTGTCTCATAAATCAGACAGTGAACAAGATATGAACAAATCCTTCTGTAATAACCTTCAGAATAGTGCTGAGAGTGATTATGGAAAGTTTAGTTGATGTAAGCTGTCCTAGATTCGTTGTCTCTTGAGGAAACTCCCCCCCCATTCCTCCTAAACCAGTGGCGGAGATAGGACTATTTTCCCTGGGGGGGGGGGAAGAACAGGGGAAAACCCAGGAAAAACATGTTTATTTCACTGTTTAACAGGTAAAAATGGATGTTAAACTTCACAAAATGACATAATATGGCGTATTAACACTGGTTTTTGCGTGTAAGGCCGTTAAGTTTGTCCGTTCAGAGCTACTGTAGACACATGGCGGTGCAACATGGCGGCCTCAGGATAACTGTGGTAGTTTGCAGAAACATTTAAACATATAGGTTGCGTTCCGAATTGCATACTTTCTACTATATAGTATGTAGAAAAAAGATTTAGGATGTCCCGATTCTTGTGGCCAGATTTAGGATGGTTAGAAGTACCCGGATGTCCTACTTCATGCGGCCAAGATTGTTAGTGTTGAAAACTGCATCCTATTTGGGCGATTCTGACCCACAGTCCAGTGCGCACGTGAAGTGACGTCACATTGACGAAGCCTCCATATGAAAACAAACAGGGATGCGACGGATATAAAAGCAAGAGGCAAGATCAAGGCGCTATGTTATGATGAAATAAGAGAGTAAAGTATGTCCCAATAGTATGCCTACTGCATCCTAACTAGATTCTTTTTATCGTCGGATGTAGTATGTAGAATAGAAAAAATAAAGAGTATGCGATTCAGAACGCAACCTTAATTTCCATCATCTGAACCAAGTTAGCACCAGTTAGCACTAGCATAAATTACCATTAAGATGTATAGAGGATTTTGAGCTCGGCAGAGGCACATCTGGCTCCATAGCTCAGTGGTTAGAGCACTGGTCTTGTAAACCAGGGGTCGCGAGTTCAATTCTCGCTGGGGCCTAGAGTTGTTTTATTAATAGGATCTTATTCCATACGCGAACACACAACCTTTGATCACTTGCGCACACAGCAGTCGCTTAAAGCTACAGTATGTAATTCGGTACCTGCGGAAAAACTGCACATTGTACCTTTAAAGTTCGAGTCAGTGATTCTGGAGAACGCTTGTTGTCAAAATCACTTTTTGTCTAAATCAGTGAATATCTCCTCATGATCCGCTACCTGTCTGTACTGTGTGTGCGCTGACAAACATTCCAATGTTACGAATACACATCTGAGGCTCTGTGAAGGGGCATGCTACGGTGTGCCCCCCCCCCCCTTTTTTTTAGTAAGGCCTGCAGTGCACACCAGTTTACAGAGCCTAGGCTGTGTATATTAAGGTATTAACACCAGATTTATTTTCCAGGGCGCACACACGCACACACGCACGCACACACACACGCACGCACGCACGCACGCACACACACACACACACACGTAGCGGATTGTGAGGACTCTTATATTATATTAGGATCAGAATAAACAAAACAATTTTTTTCAAAAATCACAATTTTTTTATTAATTCTTTACAAGAACAAAAACATCAAATTCCAAACGTATGCAAAAGCTTCACTTCACAAAACGAGACCAAACTGTGAACCATCGATAGGCAGGTGGGCGGGCAGAGCGCAGAGCCAGGCTGAACCATCGATAGGTAGGAGAGCGGGCAGAGCGCAGAGCCAGGCTGAACCATCGATGGAATGATCAAAGAATCAACGAAGCAATAAAGAGAAAACAATCAGGTGAGTGCTGCCCCCTTGTGTTGAACAGGCGATATGGCAGCCTCTGTGTGTGTGTGTGTGTGTGTGTGTGTGGGTGTGTGTGTGTGTGAGCGTGCGTGCAGCTTTAGTCTGTCTGTCTGTGTGTGTGTGTGTGTGTGTGTGTGTCTGTCTGTCTCTCTGTGTCTGTCACTGTCTGTGTGTTTCTGTCTGTCTGTCTGTCTCTGTCTGTGTATCTGTAAGTATCTGTCTGTCTTCCTGTGTCTCTCTCTGTCTGTCTTTCTGTGTGTGTGTCTGTCTGTGTCTCTCTCTTTTTGTCTCTCTGTCTGTCTGTCTCTGTGTGTGTCTGTCTCTCTCTCTCTCTGTGTCTGTCTGTGTCCCAACCCCCCCACCCCCACCCCACCCCCCCCCATCCCAAAACACATCCAATACAAACTTACTTATTATAGGAAAATAGTGCGGCGCGACCAGTGAAACTCTTACCTATGAAAAACAATCTAATATCTTTAAAAAGAAGCGAAAATCTTATCAAAAAGCACAGGAGTTATACAGTTATAGTGCATTGATCGGTCAGAAGATTTGCATCCATCTTTAAAATGTACATCCACAAGTGACTGATATGCGAGAATAATGTCGACAGAAATTATAAAAAGTTAAAAATATAAACAGTGAGTGTGTGAGTGGGTTGGATATTCTACGGCAAGCAAGTTGTAACATTTTATAGAATTGCTTTTGTGTGTGTGAGGCGTTTTTTATTATCTTGATTCAGTGTGTATAGATATATAAGTTAAGTTACTTTATTGGTCAATTGGTTGGTTACATTGAAATTTGTCTTTTCTCATCTCCCCTCTCAAGTTCCCTACACTCCAGAGGGGGTCAGAGCGCAGGGTCAGCCATAGTACAGACAGGCAGACAGACAGACAGACAGACAGACAGACAGACAGACAGACAGACAGACAGACAGACAGACAGACAGACAGACAGACACACTCCAGAGGGGGTCAGAGCGCAGGGTCAGCCATAGTACAGACAGGCAGGCAGGCAGGCAGACAGACAGACAGACAGACAGACACACAGACAGACAGACAGACACACTCCAGAGGGGGTCAGAGCGCAGGGTCAGCCATAGTACAGACAGACAGACAGACAGACAGACAGAATCACAGACACACAGACACACAGACACACAGACAGACAGACTCCAGAGGGGGTCAGAGCGCAGGGTCAGCCATAGTACAGCGCCCCTGGAGCAGTTTGGGGTTAAGTGTCTTGCTCAAGGACACAATGGTAGAGATGGTGGGCAGCGTAGATGTAATAGCAGCCACCACTAGTTTTACTACTAACACTACTAACTTATTATACTATCTATGCTAACACCCTCCTGTCCGGTGCCGGCACAATTGTTATTGTTTGTAATTCTTAGTTTGTAGAACTCAAAATTTGAAGTGTGTGTGTGTGTGTGTGTGTCTGTGTGTCTGTCTGCCTGTCTGTGTGTGTGTGTGTGTGTGTGTGTGTGTGTGTGTGTGTGTGTGTGTGTGTGTGTGTGTCTGTCTGTGTGTCTGTCTGTCTCTCTGTCTGTCTGCCTGCCTGTCTGTCTGTCTGTCTGTCTGTCTGTCTGTCTGTCTGTCTGTTACCTTGAATTTTGAATTTTTTTATTTTATATCAATGATAAGTTATCACTACAAAAGATTAGTTGGGTCAAAATGTCGCCAGATTTTCCACAAACTCAAAGTTATCTACTATTTGTAATTACATTGTAGATATCTGTAATTGTTATTCTGGATTGTCAAATTTAGCCATAACATGTCACATCATCTTGCCGTAAAATATCTAAACGTGAGTGGAGTGTTTTTAAATATCCCTGCGTTCCAATCCCCATACTTCCCTACTATTTAGTACGCCAGAAAAAGATTTAGGACGTCCCAATATATGAACGTCAATTGTAGTATGCTGAAAATACATAAATGCCCCCACTAACTCCAATAGCATTTTGCAGTATTCGTCTTTATTCTTGACATTTCTCGACATAATGAAAAAAAAATCTTTCTCATCCGATTTTTTTCTTCTCTCCTGTCTGTGGCCCTAAAACTCTTCTGTACTTTAGTATGTAGTGTAGTAAAAAGACTAAAACTCTTCTGTACTTTAGTATGTAGTGTAGTGAAAAGAAAAAGTATGTGAATTGGAACGCAGGGTAAGTGCAAAGTATAGTAGTACAAATATGTTTATATAATAATAATTAGTATGGTTGAATTCTGTGGAATTAAAAAAACATGCAAAGTGTGTGTTCCATCGTATACACACACAGGGTTAATTAGTTTAAAAGGTGCAGTCAGTGATTCTGGAGAACGCTTGTTAAAATCACTTTGTCAAAATCAAACTATGATGCTATATAAACAAAAGAGAATGTAAACAAAGGGGGCAGCCCTCCGTATAGCTCACCATACACGTTTACAGAGCCTAGGCTGTGAATTAACACTGGGGTTTTTTTCCAGCTCACACACACAGTACAGACAGGTAGCAGATCATGAGGAGATATTCACTGATTTTGGACAAAAAAAAAAGGGATTTTGACAACAAGCGTTCTCCAGAATCACTGACTGCACCTTTAACAGACCCGGATGGCAATAAAGAAAGGCCTCAACAAACCACAAGGCCTAATGTACATTTCTGTGTTCGCTTTCTATAGTGTGGCGCCTGGACACTCAAGTGTTATCAAATTTCAAATGAATGCGAAAGTTTTGTTCTCACTTCTAAATTGAAGGTATAGCCCCTATCTCACTGGGCTGCGACTGTTTGTGACAAGTTGGAGACTGCATTCGCGAGGGAGTCTCTAAACTGTCTTGAAACGTTGGCGGAGGTCTCAATTTCCTCTCATGAGTCGCAGTGCCTCGCAGTCCTGTCGCTTGAATTTTGTTCAAAAAATTTGTGCGACAAATCTACTCTCAAAATAGTCTCAGATTGGTTGCAGGTGTCTAAAACTCATGATTTTGATTGTGGCTATTTTGGAAGATGGGAAGAAAAATATTTAAAAAAAAAATGGTCTATTTTCTTCTTGACCCTCTAACCAAATTTGTTCCATAAATTTAAAATGACCTTCAATTTGAGAAGAGAAAACTAAACATTCACATCAACTAGGATTAAAAACAATGAATTACCCAAAACCAGGCGCCCACACTACAAGCCTTCTCCACATTATAGTCTGAGTCCAGAGGCTTCCTGAGATCCAGGGATAAAAATATTGAATATTGCTTTTTGTTTTTATGATCGTTTTTCCATCAACAGCTGAAATATAATATTACTGCTTTCGACAGGACGGGAGGTTAAATTAAACTATCGGCAGGATGTCAAAAATCTCCAATATGTGATCAGCTTAAAAGCAAAAAAGTTGTCAAGAATCGGGGGTGCTCCGGTGGTGTAGTGGATAGAGCATGTACCATATTGGCTCTGGCCTTCGTTGCAGTGGTCGCGGGTTCAAGTCCGACCCGTGGACCTTTACTGCAGGTCATCCCCCTCTCTCTCTCTCTCTCTCTCTGTCTCCCCATTTCAACTCTGTACTGTCTAATAAAGCTTGGAAATGCCAAAAAAAATAAAAAAAAGTTGTCAATAATCGACAAACAATGTTAAATGCTGAGAAGAAAAAAAGCGATCAAGCACTGATTAGGACAGGATTATACAGATCATTTTGGTTTTGTATTTCAGCCAAAAATCTTTCATCTATCCATGAGACAATTTCTTTTTAACAGGATCCAAATGATTGACTTTATTTTAGCTTAAGAAGTAAGAGAGGATTTTATCCACAGCTCTGGAGAAAAAAAATTAAGAGACCAGTCTGGATTTTTCTTCAATCTTCATCTCTACATTACTTATTGAAAATGCTCTTAAGGACAAAAAATGTATTGTGAATTTGGTAGAAATGTTGTCAGTAGTTTGTAGAATAAAACCAAAATGTTCATCCTACTCAAACATATGCCTATAAACAGTAAAACAAGAGACACTGAACATTTGGAGTGGGCTCTTCATTTTTTTCCGGCGCTGTATATTACTCAGTCACTCCTATTAAAGCTGGGGTATATGATTTCTGATTGGTCAAAATTAACATGTACACTTTGACCAATCAGAGCGAGGCTCCGATTCTCTGTTCTTATTGGCTGTTGGGACTGTCCATTCACTTTGGCACGACTTTTGTTGGTGTAGAGCGTGTCAGGGAGGGAGCATAGGGGAGGGACCAAAGAGAACAAGTGGAGCGGTTGAGGTATTTGGATTCAAATCTCTATCCCAACTGCTATTTTCTCCCCAAATCCTCCACCCCAGCTTTAAGTAAGTAATGCAGACGTAAAGGGCTAAAAATTAATCTTAAAAAGTGCATTGTGTTCCCGTTAGTGGATCCTAAGTGATCAATCCCTGCCACATTATCTTGTCATGTCGGCAAACCCAAGCCATCAACAAGCTGTCTGGTTATCTCAGAGTAATGATAAAAACCGTCTGTCCAATCAGGATAGAGTATTCTATATTCACACAAACATTCTATTATTGTGTAATTTTTGTGCAAATTGTTGAAAATTTAAATATCGTCAGATGAATGTTAACAATCTTAAAATAACTCATTTTATAATTGGCATAATTGTCCCTTCCGAGCTCCCTTACATAAAAACTGGTCGCGGGTTCAAATCCGATCCGTGGACCTTTACTGCAGGTCATCCCCCCTCTCTTTCTCTCTTTCTCTCTCTCTCTCTCTCTCTCTGTCTCCCCATTTCAACTCTGTACTGTCTAATAAAGCTTGAAAATGCCAAAAAATAATCTTAAAAAAAAATCAAAAACTCCCATGTTGAATTTTGTCCCTCTTCAGACCTCGTAGTGCATTAAGACAGACTATATCAAATAAAAATAGCATTCTTTGCACTGACGGTCTCGTTTGCTGTTACATGACTTAATTGTCCTTCCGCGGCTCCCTTACATAAAAACTCAAAAACTAGCCAATGTTGGGGTGCGCTCTGGTGGTGTAGTGGATAGAGCGCGTACCATATCGGCTCCGGCCTTCGTTGCAGTGGTCGCGGGTTCAAATCCAACCCGTGGACCTTTACTGCAGGTCATCCCCCCTCTCTCTCTCTCTCTCTCTGTCTCCCCATTTCAACTCTGTACTGTCTAATAAAGCTTGAAAATGACCAAAAAAATATAAAAAAAACTCCCTTGTTTTGAATGAATTGTGTCCGTTTTCAGACCCCGTAGTGCATTAAGAAAGACTATATAAAATAAAAATAGCTTTCTTTGCACTGATGGTCTCGTTTGCTGTCACATATTGTCCTTCCGGGGGCTCCCTTAATAAAAAACAAAACAAAAAAAAAAACTCCCCTGTCTTGAATGAATTTTGTCCCTTTTCAGACCTCGTAGTGCAAATCATTCAGCTCCAGTCTCGTGTAATGGCGTCTATCGAACGATTCCATTGCTTTGCGTCCTCCGATGGCGAGCGCTAAAGTTAGCACGGCTAGCCCTAGCACCATGAAAGCTACCACGCCGCTTTTCACCGCGCCGCCCGTCGTTACCGAGACTACGCTTGAGTTTTCCAGCACGGGCTCCGACTGCACGTCACCTTTAGGGACTATCAGCAAACTCGGTGATGATGTCATTCGCTTAATCGACCAATCAGAAGCGTCCGTGGTAGGAATAGATGTAGTAGAAGAAGTTGTAGTTGCAGTAGGTGGATTTGTTGTTGTGGTGGTTGTAGTGGGAGTTGTAGTTTTTACAGCAAGACGATTTGTAGTTTCAATTTCAATTTCCGGCTGCTGCTTCTTCTTCGGTGGTAGTGGGGGTGGTTCGACTTTGACGGTAGTTCTTGGAGCTGCGATTCTATTGGCTGTTGGAACAGGAAGAGGAAGTGATGTCGTCGTAGTTGTTGGGCTCTGAGTAGTGGTTGTGGGAATTGTAGTTTTTGGGACAAGGTGAGGCTTCGATTTCTTTGAGGTTTTATTTTGTTTATTTTTGATTGTTTTATTCGGCTTTTTCGGGGTGACAGCAATGGCGGCTTCGGTGGTGGTTGTTGTTGTAGAAACTACGGTTGTAGTTGGTGCATGTGTTGTAGTTACAGCTAATGTGGTGGTCGGGGCCAAGGTAGTAGTTGATGCTAGCGTTGTTGGAGCTAAAGTTGTAGTTCTTTGAGCTAAAGTCGTAGTTCTTTCTGCTAACGTCGTAGTTTTTTCGGCTAAAGTTGTAGTTTTTGGTGCTAAAGTTGTAGTTTCGGGCGCTTGTGTCACTGGAGCCATAGTTATAATGATAGGGGAAGGTGTAGTGGTAGTAGGAGCTAGCGTGGTAGGAGCTAGCGTGGTGGTTGCTAGCTCGGTGGTTGTACTCTGCGTGGTTGTGGTAGGAGTAGTGGTGGAGGGTTGAACAGTTGTTGTGGTTGTCGGAGCCGCTGTAGTTGTTGTTGTTGTTTTGGAAGGTTTCAATGTGCTCGGATGGATCACACCTGTGTAGGACAGAGGGAAATGTAAAAGATGCATTATTCCTATAGGGGAAGGTGGGGTGATTTGTGCATTTTGGAAGTTGCAAAACCCCTTGTTTCTAGAAAACCGTGGAAGAAATTGGAAATGTGACCACATATTTAAGAAGAGCCATCCATTTGACTCATCCTGTAAAGAAGGGAGACACAAGGAATAAGATATAAGCACATTTAAGCTCAAAAAACTGTGTTTTGCCTTTCAAAGTAAAATTTCCATGATCAAGGTTTTTTGATTATTGTGTCTGAACAATTATAGACACGTTTGAAAACATTTGACACATGTTTTAGTGCTTTGGTATGCTACATTTTGAGTCTATATAGTTAGCACAATGTCAACCCTAAATTGCTGCATCATGCCTATTATCCAAAATTCTGGGGATGGGGTGATTTGTGCGCAAGGGCCTGGGTGAGTTATAAGTAAGTAAGTAAGTAAAATGTATTTATAAAAGCACATTTATGACAGTTTGCACTGTCCAAAGTGCTGTACATAGTGCATTCAGTAGGTAAACAATGAAGGTAAAATAACAATAACCAAAATAAAAGACGTAAAGCCCATACATCCACATAAACACAGATAGTAGTGCAGAGGTAAGTAAGTAGTGCAGAGGTTAATGGGGAGGAAACACCAGGGTGTACATATGGGTTTTGAGCCTTGATTTAAAGGCAGAAATGTAGGGGGAATCACATTTGTCAGGTGGCAGTTGGTTCCACAAGCACGGAGCAACTAGTGCAAAGTACATTTCTGAGAGTTGTGCCAGTGGCATGGCTGTATACGCTGGTCACCAAAAGAAAGTGATTGTCTACAGTAGCTCAGAAGAGAGTGACATCTCAATTCCACTTAACGACACCACTGATGAGAGTTCAGATGGCCAGAAAGATGATGATGGTGACTTTGTGGGGTGATTTGTGCGACAAGACAACTTTTTTTCCGAAAGCTATATTTCTTCAACAGTTTATTCCAGATCCAAAGTTTTTATTGCCAGGGATGCACAACATCCTGAAATATATGTACATATTTGAGTTGGAGACATAACTGTCAAGGCCTCACTTTAAAATCACTTTGAGTAAAAAGTTGCACAAATCACCCCACCTTCCCCTATATACAGCTGCTCCCTCCCTGTCTGTCTGTCTGTCTGTCTGTCTGTCTGTCTGTCTCCCTCCCTCCATCCCTCCCTACCTCCCTCCCTCCCTCCCTGTCTGTCTGTCTGTCTGTGTGTCTGTCTGTCTGTCTGTCTGTCTGTCTGTCTGTCTGTCTGTCTCCCTCCCTCCATCCCTCCCTCCCTCCCTGTCTGTGTGTCTGTCTCCCTGTCTGTGTGTCTGTCTCCCTGTCTGTCTGTCTCCCTGTCTGTCTGTCTGTCTGTCTGTCTGTCTGTCTGTCTGTCTGTCTGTCTGTCTGTCTGTCTGTCTGTCTGTCTCCCCGTCTGTCTGTCTGCCTGTCTGTCTGCCTGTCTCCCTCCCTCTCTCTCTCCCTCCCTGTCTGTCTGTCTGTCTGCCTGTCTGTCTCCCTCCCTCCCTCCCTGTCTGTCTGTCTGTCTGTGTGTCTCTCTCCCTCCCTCCCTCCCTCCCTGTCTGTCTGTCTGTCTCCCTCCCTGTCTCCCTCCCTCTCTCTCTCCCTCCCTCCCTGTCTGTCTGTCTGTCTGTCTGTCTGCCTGTCTTACCTTTGTATATATCGTAGGTGTTGATGCCCAGGTCTGCCTTCATGAGGGGACAGTCCTGTCTGTCTGTCTGTCTGTCTGTCTGTCTGTCTGTCTGTCTGTCTGTCTGTCTGTCTGTCTGTCTGTCTGTCTGTCTGTCTGTCTGTCTCCCTCCCTGTCTGTCTGTCTGTCTGCCTGTCTGTCTGCCTGTCTTACCTTTGTATATATCGTAGGTGTTGATTCCCTGGTCTGCCTTCATGAGGGGACAGTCCTATGTGTCTGTCTGTCTGTCTGTCTGTCTGTCTGTCTGTCTCCCTCTCTGTCTGCCTGTCTTACCTTTGTATATATCGTAGGTGTTGATTCCCTGGTCTGCCTTCATGAGGGGACAGTCCTGTCTGTCTGTGTGTGTGTGTCTGTCTGTCTGTCTGTCTGTCTGTCTGTCTCCCTCCCTCCCTCCCTCCCTGTCTCCCTCCCTCCCTCCCTCCCTGTCTGTCTGTCTGTCTGTCTGCCTGTCTTACCTTTGTATATATCGTAGGTGTTGATGCCCTGGTCTGCCTTCATGAGAGGACAGTCCTCCTCGCTCTGGCAGTGGAACAGGAAACAGTTATCGTCCTCAGACTGTTTGTTGTTGTTGAAAACGGCCATGTTGCATTTCAGTCCTGTAAGAAAGAAACACAGAAAGAAAAGCCAAGAAGAAGTTACAGATACATTTATCATACAGACAGACAGACAGACAGACAGACAGACAGACAGAGAGACAGAGAGAGACAGACAGACAGACAGACAGACAGACAGACAGACAGACAGACAGACAGACAGACAGACAGACAGACAGACAGACAGACAGAGAGAAAGAGTGACAGACATACAGACAGAGAGAGACAGACAGACAGACAGACAGACAGACAGACAGAGAGACTCACACCCAGACAGACAGACAGACAGACAGACAGACAGACAGACAGAGAGAGAGACAGACAGACAGAGACAGAGAGAGACAGACAGAGACAGAGAGAGACAGACAGACAGACAGACAGACAGACAGACAGCTACACACACACACACACACACACACACACACACACACCTACCTGGTTTAACCTCCTCAGAGCAGCATGCCAGCACACAGTCCCTCTCAGATCGGACTATGCGAGTGTCCATAACGGTCGTCGGTTTGCTTAGCGCCAATCTCACGTTAACGATGACGCTCTGATGCTGTCGGGAAAAGCAGGTCTCTGGTTGGTTGGCGGCCCAGACAGAATGTGATGTCATAAGGGCAGCCAGTAGCAACGTAGCCGTGGTAACGAGTGAGGGGTGAAACATGGCTGCTGCAGTAAAGCGAGTCCAAGTGTCGAAAAATGTCTCAGTGTTGTTTTTTCTTCACAGCAGACGAGGAGAGCAACACCGATGATCTGAAATACAGCAACAAATTAAAATGAATACCTTCATATCCTTTTACCAATTTAAAACATACTCCCTGCGTTCCAATCCCCATACTTCCCTACTATTTAGTACGCCAGAAAAAGATTTAGGACGTCCCAATACATGAACGTCAATTGCAGTATGCTGAAAATACATAAATGCCCCACTAACTCCAATAGCATTTTGGAGTATTCGTCTTTATTCTTGGCATTTCTCAACATAATGAAAAAAATCTTCCTCATCTGATTTTTTTCTTTCCTGTCTGTGGCTCTAAAACTCTTCTGTACTTTAGTATGTAGTGTAGTAAAAAGACTAAAACTCTTCTGTACTTTAGTATGTAGTGTAGTAGAAAGAAAGAGTATGTGATTTGGAACGCAGGGTCTATCTTAAGTCTGCCAAACTCTACCTGTAACTGTTTTAATTAGGCTATATTGTACCTTAACCGATTCCATTTTATTTCCAGCCACTCTACACCTCTGTCTAATGTTTCTCTTTACCAGCTTGTTGTGTATTTGATGTATTTGCGTTGTATATTGTGTTTGTATTATTATTATTTTTTCATCATTGCAAATGAAAGTCACCGCTCAATGCTAGCTAGAGTATAAATAAAGGTTAAATAGATATGTAAAACATGGGATTGTCAATAATTGTCTGACAATACAGTGTATTTGATCGTTAATACACAGCCTAGGCTCTGTAAAATGGTTAAAGGGTATATTAACAAAGGGGCCCACCGTAGATAGCAACATGCCTGTTTACAGAGCCTAGGTTGTGTATAAACACTGGACATTTTTTTCACAGCACAAGTCAGCACACACACAGTACAGACAGGTAGTGGATCATGAGGAGATATTCACTGATTTTGACAACAAGCTTTCTCTAGAATCACTGACTTTGAGATACACATACTCTTTCTTTTTACTACACTACATACTAAAGTACAGAAGAGTTTTAGTCTTTTTACTACACTACATACTAAAGTACAGAAGAGTTTTAGTCTTTTTACTACACTACATACTAAAGTACAGAAGAGTTTTAGTCTTTTTACTACACTACATACTAAAGTACAGAAGAGTTTTAGTCTTTTTACTACACTACATACTAAAGTACAGAAGAGTTTTAGTCTTTTTACTACACTACATACTAAAGTACAGAAGAGTTTTAGTCTTTTTACTTCACTACATACTAAAGTACAGAACAGTTTTAGGGCCACAGACAGGAGAGAGAAAAAAAAAATCAGATAAGGAAGATTTATTTTCTCCATTATGTCGAGAAATGTCAAGAATAAAGACGAATACTCCAAAATGCTGTTCTAAGATCTTGAGACTCAGTTGAACTATGATTGACACTTTGTCCGCGTCCCAGTTTCCTTTTCCTCAGACGTTAATAGAACAAACAGACGAGAATAGAATCAATCTTTGGAGTAGCAAATAGAAATCTAAAAAAAGAAGCTACTAACGAGGTCACTGAGGTGTTTTTATTAATAAATGTGTCAGATTTCAGATTTAGAAATATGCTGTTTGGGGTTTCAGGCTGAGGTAACTTTATAGGTAACTTTGTTTTGCAGTTTAGAAATGCAGGGGTTTAATACACACAGTTTTAGACAACATACAATTAAAATAACATGATTAAAACAGTTAAAATATAACCCAAAAAAAAGCTAAGAAAATGCCAATTAACGATATTGAAAACGCTTAAAAGGTGGAGTCAGTGATTCTGGAGAACGCTTGTTGTCAAAATCACTTTTTGTCCAAATCAGTGAATATCTCCTCATGATCCGCTACCTGTCTGTACTGTGTGTATGTGTGTGTGTGTGTGTGTGTGTGTGTGTGTGTGTGTGTGTGTGTGTGTGTGTGTGTGTGTGAGAGTGTGTGTGTACTGGAAAAAAAATCCAGTGTTAATAAACAGCCTAGAATCTGTAAACTGGCATATAAATTAAGGGCCCACTGTAGCTATGCCAGCACACACACAGTACAGACAGGTAGTGGATCATGAGGAGATATTCACTGATTTTGACAAAAAAAAAAGCGTTCTCCAGAATCACTGACTACACCTCTAAAGTATGAAATTATTACATTTTAATAAGAAATAAGTTCAACAGTTTCAGATATGATTTAGAAATACAGCTCTGGAAAACATTAAACCTGCAGTGTGTAGAATTTTGGGTTTTATTTCCTAGCAGATTTTGTAGAAAGTAATTATAATATCCATAAGTACATTTCATTTTGTGCATAATGGCTGAAACATTTTTTTTTAATTATTATTTTTTCCCTTAGAAAGGGTCTCATATATGTCCATATTTCTGCATATTTTGGACCAATGCCTAGTGCCGCCATCTTGAAAGTGTCATAGTTGGAATGTCATCAGGTGCATTGTTTAAAATTTAGAATTGTTCTTGTCCTTGAAGGCCACTGTAGCTTCTGTTATTATTCTAAAGGGGTGGGGTTACCCAGGGAGTGTTGCATTCTAGAACTTTGTAGAACTTTCTTGATGATGTCATATTACACACTGCACCTTTAAGAGACCACTCTGAATGTTCAGTTTCTCTCGTTTTACTATTTATAGGCATATCTTTGAGTAGAATGAACATTTTGGTTTTATTCTACAAACTACTGACAACATTTCTACCAAATTCACAATAAAAAAAATGTTTGTCATTAAAGAGCATTTCCATTAAGTTATATAGAGATAAAGATTTAAGAACAACCAAGACTGGTCTCTTAATTTTTTTCCGGAGCTGTATGTATGTTTTTGAGCGTAAAGTTTAAACTCACCTAGCCGATAGCTTGAGGCGTTCTCCATTAGATGTTGTGTGGAATCTTTGGAACGGACTTTAACACAGAAAGGTATTTTACCTGTAAAGAGGGAGGGGGACATTTCACCTTATCACCATTTATTACACATGCTATCTGACCCACTATCTACCAGCCAGGCAGGGACACAGACACTTAAAGCTAGAGTGTGTAACTTTTATTTTTTCCCTATAAATGAATGTCTGTTTGTTACTTTCAAAATTCAAGCCATCGCCAAAACGAGTTGACACAAAGTTGATTAAGTCTATTATCAGCTCCACAAAACTCTCTCTGTATTTCTCAGTATGGCAGCGTTTACAAACTGGTGTCCCCCCCCCCCTCCAACCCCCACACACACTGGTGCAGGAGCTCAGAAAATCCCAAGAAGAGCCCAAGAAATGTTTCAGTTGTTGATTCTACTGCTAAGATTTTTATTTTATTTTATTTATGTTGCCTATTACACACAATCTGACCCACTATCAGGCAGCCAGGGAGGGAATGTTAGCTTTCTGTGTGTGTGTGTGTGTGTGTGTGTGTGTGTGTGTGTGTGTGTGTGTGTGTGTGTGTGTGTGTGTGTGTGTGTGTGTGTGTGTGTGTGTGTGTGTGTGTGTGTGTGTGAAAATATGACACAAAAACAGGGCTCCAGAGTGCAACTGTTTTAGTCACACGGACATTTACAGATGTAGTCAGTGATTCCGGAGAACGCTTGATGTCAATAACAAATTTTCTCTTTCCTACACTACATACTAAAGTACAGAAGAGTTTTAGTCTTTTTACTACACTACATACTAAAGTACAGAAGAGTTTTAGTCTTTTTACTACACTACACACTAAAGTACAGAAGAGTTTTAGTCTTTTTACTACACTACATACTAAAGTACAGAAGAGTTTTAGGGCCACAGACAGGAGAGAGAAAAAAAATCAGTTAAGGAAGATTTTTTTTATTATGTCAAGAAATGTCAAGAATAAAGACGAATACTGCAAAATGCTATTAGAGTTAGTGGGGCAATTATGTATTTTCAGCTTACTACAATTGACGTGCATGAATTGGGACATCCCAAATATTTTTCTGGCATACTAAATAGTAGGGAAGTATGGGGATTGGAACGCAGGGATTGTTTGTTTTCTTCAAATTCTAGAGGGAGATAAAAGTGGGCGTGTCTTAAGAATGACCCAAAATCGGCTAAACATCTTGGAATCTGATGTCAGCAGAAGGCGAACTGACGGCGAAACGACGTAAGCGCGAATATTCCAGGCTAAAAATTACCTTGCGTGTGAATCAGGGCACTGTGGACCAATTCTTAGGTTGTGTACTGTTACATTAAGGTCATATACATCTCCATAAACAAAGCATTATAGCGACAGTCTTCTAGAAAAGGAAGATTAATTAAGAATAATATTTTAGTCTTTGTATAATTCGCTTGATAATAGTTCGCGCAGCAGCACCTGCCATAGGCTAGCCGCGCTACAAACACATCTCATTCTAAATGCTCAATCCTCGTCTTCACTGGTTAATTTTACCTTATTTATCTTCCACCGGGGACACAGTTCAACTCGTGGCCGCTTTCATGGTCCCTCTTGTCGGATCGCTCACTGCCAAATGTGTCGGTAGAAATCCTGCTCGGCGAACCCACGCGAACCAGTTCAATCCAAGCGAGGCGAAGTAGATACTCCAACGTCAGCGAACAGCCCGCGAACAACCTAAATCTTGCGTATATTTATCTAAAAATGTTGGATTATCGATAAAGCCCTTTTCACCTATATGATCCACCTATTCAGCAGTACATCCTGAGAATTGTGTCCGGCTCATGGTAGCTGAATGTCGGCCACAGCATCTGGGTCGTCTCGCTGAGGAGCTAGCTTTCATGATGGAGGATTGTGCGTCTTCTGCTAGTGAATCTGGTCTGACCCATTTCAGTCTTTGTCCTTTGAAGGGGGGGGGCTACAGAGGGGGGAGGGAGCCCAAAATATGCCCTTGTTTATTACCAACAACAACAGGCTACTAAATATATGGATATGTATGAAAAAAATGCATTTAAATATAGGAAATATAGGAAAAAAGCTCATTTTAAACTGTTAAAAGAGATTGGTTTGGACGTAAATCGGCGATGTTTGTATAAGCAAATTAAAGGAAGCGCCATCAATTATTTAAGAGGTTGAATATGAACAATACATCTGGTAAAATAACAGCCCTGAATTACTGAAAATGTTAAAAGCAGAAATGGATTTTTTTAAATAAAATCCCTATAAAATGTAGTCGATATAATGTAGGAA